>NC_133782.1:31192604-31455535 GCF_003597395.2 Chelonoidis abingdonii
GCCGTGAGGGTGGCAGTCAGGTTGCCTTTGGTGGCATGCCTGCAGGAAGTCCGCCATTCCCACGTGTACTTGCCACCGAAGCTGCAGGATCAGCGGATCTCCCACAGGAATGCTGCTGAAAGCTGCCTGACTGCTGTGCTTGGGGCAGCAAAACACATAGAGCTGCCCCTGTTAGCCCTGGGCAGACTGCTAAGAGCAATTTAAGTTTTGCTTGGGTTTCCTATAGTTTTAGATTTGTGTAAGTGACCTAAATATAAAAAGGGACAGTTGAGGCTGACAGCCCCGAATTTCAACCACAGTCTGAGTGTCCTAGTTTCACTGTAATAAATCCATTTCCAGTCATCCCAAAAAGCCAGAGAAATGTATGTCAAAACCATAATGCTGGAAAATGTTCACAAGAGCCAAGAGTCCCAGAAGCCATGGCATCACTTCCACTCAAACTATTAATGCCTGAACACTGAAGGACAGACAGTCCCACCACATGACACTTTCCAAACAATGCAGGGACTGTTTCCCTTATGCACACAAACAATATGGCAGTAAGTAGCATTTTTGTTCAACACTCACACTGAAATATTGTAACAAATTTGTAAAGTGCACCAGAGATGTGTCCCATTACCCACAGTTAAGGGCACTGTGACTCAGCCATACATACAGTCACCAATTCTGTGGGTTATCTTGTAATTTTAGCGAAATTTCTGCTGAGCATCTGTAAGTTAGAGATTTCCCATTGGGCTCTGATAGAGACCTTTTGATTTGCTTTAGCTCCTCTTGGCAAAAGGCAAAGTTGCTGGGCCCATGCAAGTCTTCCAGACACCCCACGGATCAGAACCGTGACAGAGGGGAAAGAGTCATCTGCAGAGGGCACAGATAAAAACATATTTTAAAATATTATGTAATAATTTGCCAATTGCATTAAACACCTAAGTGATCAGCACAAACAGACGGAAATGTATTCATAGCCATAAAAGTGTCAATATACTATATCACCATGTAAACTTGTGTGATTTTCAGGGTAACTCTTCCCATCTGACAGATAAGACAGATCCCTGACGGGTAGCAAAAATAAAGGATGATCTTTGTTGCAACATGGAAATACTGTTCTGCTGGGCTCTCTGAAGATTTCAAGTGGATCACCTTGGTTTGATTGCAAGAAGAGGTCAGTTTCATTACAACTCAGCTAACAGACTGTAATTTCTGTATGCAGAAGTAAGGCCAGTAGATCAAAAAAAATCTGCCTGTTTAGATGTACAGCAAGTGGATTCATGGAGGGATAAGTATGTTTGTATATATATTTTACTGTATAGGCCCGGATACAACATCAGCATCTGAGAACATAACATGGATCTGGACCAGTCCTTGGAGGATTTTAATGCCAGTGATATTTGACAACTTAGGAGAAACAACATTATTCTGAGAGAGAAGAACTGCTCACTTGAGAAAGTGTGTGTACTATTCCAAGAAAGTCAAGGAGTGTTATTGTAAACTTGTTGGATTGGACAGATATGGGTGTGGGTGTTCATCAGTGTCCAAACGGGACAAAAATTATCTGCAAGAATTTAAAATTAGTGATGGTCAGTGAAGTTCCAGGAGTGCTATGGGCACTTTGGGCCACAACCTGGTAACTGGATCCATGTTTCTTTTTGGATGGCAAAGATGACAGGCCCACTGTGGTGGACACTGTCAGTGTCCATCTGAGGATAGGGTGCCAGTCACTCTCACTGAGGCATGGGTGAGGCCCCTACTCAAGTCATCTCTTGATACTGATGACCTTTAATTATAGGCTAGTATCACATCTCTCATTTTGGAGAAAGATTACAGAGATCCCGAGTCTTCAGATTTCCTTGATCCTAGTCAGTCTCACATATGGGAATGAACCAGTGTCATTGGTCAATGGCCTTCTGGCTATGGACAAGGACCATATGCCCATGCAAACTGTTAGATCTGTCTGACGTGTCTATCTACAATATCTGCCAGAGAGGATGGAATATTTTAAGCGGCCCCCTTTGTATACAGAAGGCCCAGAGAGTGATTTGGGGCTAGTATTTGCTCATCTCTAGGGCATGCTTGCACAGGGTATTGCAGAACTCTTACTCTAATTCCCTTCTTGTTCAAAGTGCACATGAAACTGCTAGGAGAGTTAGTAAGGAGCAGGGGTTATGGCACATATAATACGCTGTTGCACATCTCCTTTACAGCTAATCCCACTGGTGCAGTGGGATGGCTCACCCAGTGTCTGCTAGAAACTGGAGCGCAATTGAATTTAAGCCCCTACAGATGAAAAGCAATGACACAATACAGCTGCTGGGAGTCAGTCCTCACTGAAATATTTAACAGCAACAGAGACACAAACTGAGCAAATCAATACCACACACAGCAGTTGCTGGTTAAACACCAATCCATATAGTCTGACATACATTTTAAACATTCATCCTTTTATGGAGTGGAACGTGTGACTTTTTAAAATGTACTGAAGTGTTACTGGCTTTATTCCTTCAGCTGTATTTACAAAGCAGTCAGCTAAAAGCATGTGATCTCACAGGTTAGTGCACATTTATTTGAAGAATTTGGCAGGGTTTATATTCATTGTAACTACAGTGACACTTTGTTGATCTTATTGCATGAATCTCTGCAATTACATGCCAGATTTCACACTTCAGTGGAACACCCTGTAGAACAGGTTTCCAGGGTGTGAAATGCAAAAGAACTGCCTAACTAAAACAAACATTTTGCAGATATGCTACAAAGAATGTCGATCTACAGAACCAAAAGGACACAAAATGTTTAACTTACTTTGCTCATTCCCTAAAGGCTGCTCCAACATTGCCAGGATGACACTATTATCAAGGACAAAGTAGCGGAAGCTGTGTTTGTTAATGGTAGGTAGACGGGAGTATTTAATTAAGGTGGTTTCATTCACCAGGCTGCAAGGAGAAGCAGGGCCACTGGGTGAAGGAAATGCTCCAAGTAACTGCATAATACTGCAAATCAGAGAAGAATTCAGTCAACAACACATCCTAAAAAGATGCATCTTGATCCCATCTGAGATGGGAACTTTTAGACATGTTGTTCCTTTGCATCCTGACATAGGAATTTGACAACTGATCAAACCAATGATCCACATAATCCAGGTCCCATCTCAAACAGGGACCGATAACTGAAGGCTTCAGAGGACAGTGCAAGAAACCCCATGAGGAACAAATAATCTGCCCATGTGGGAAGTTACTTCTTTAACACAAGACATAAGCAGTTTGGGAATGCTTTGACGCACGAAAATTTCTACCTCTTTTTTATTTATTTTAATTTTTCATATATATCTGTGAATATTCTTATTGTCCATTGAAGTGTTTAATTCCTAATCCCTTCTTGAATCCCAAGCACCTGTAGCAGCCATAGTAGGTGTGCGTGCTATCATTGCTTTAGTGTTACTTTGAACAGAAGTTATTCAGCACAGCCTTCATGAACCTAGACCCCTAATTTGAGGAGTGCAGCCTTTGAAGGTTTCAGATTAAAAACTCTTCAGGACAAGGACCAGGTCTTCGTATGTGGTTGTACAGCACCCAGCATAATGGAGCCCCTGACCAGATTGGGGTCCATGGGCACTATTGCGACAAAAATATTCAATAATTTGAAAATTATGCAGATTTTTTTAAAACTATTTTCCCAGATATTATCTGTCTCCACCAATGCAACAGCACCATCTCAGGGTTTAATTTCCAAAGAAATTCTCTGGTTAAGAACAGTGAATGAGGGTATGATCAAGTCTGGTGATGATACAACATCTGGACAGAACTTTTTTAAAAGGCGTAATTTCTGGGGGAGAGATCAGGTAGGTGATTGCTGTTGATCACCTACTTGATCTTCGCCCAGAAATTACGCCTTTTAAAAAAAAGCTCTTACTTCTGGTCAGATCACCACCAGATATGAGCATATTTAATAGTTAGAACTCCCCCCCCCATTAATAATAATATTTATTTACATAGATAAAGGGAACATGCCTGGACTACAACAGTGCATGCATAAGTACTTTTATGCAATACCAAGTTCATCTGCAAGTTCTGGTGAAAAGTTATATCTATCTTGGTGACTAAATGGAATCATTTTATAGTTCACATTAAACTGTGTGGCAATTTACTGCAAGTGGAACAAAGGAGAAGGCAGGTACCCCCTTTTGCAAGCCACTTGTAAAGTTAGCAAGTTACTATCCATCCCAAGTTACCCAGTATACCACCCATCATATCCACCCATTAAAACAGTGTTCTTCTGAATGTTAATTTCCCCAGCAGCAATATCCTGCCATGCAGCTGACATATTCTGATGAATGCCATACCACGTTAACGTAGCTTCAGCTGCATCCTTCACCCTCATTGATGCAGGATTTGGTTCTTTATCTCCTTTGTACTTGACCTCTTGTTCACTGTTTTTTGATTTACTTCCTGAGATGCCCAATTCCACAATCTCCAACACCTCTTTTAAACAGTCCTAAAGTGGGAAAGGGACAAATTGTTTAAAGCAAAACACTCAGATCTTGTCCCCCCTAAAGAATGTCATGAGACAATGGGGAGGGAAATCGCTCAGTGGTTTGAGCATTGGCCTGCTAAACCCAGGGTTGTGAGTTCAATCCTTGAGCAGTCCACTTAGGGATCTGGAGCAAAAAATCTGTCTGGGGATTTATCCTGCTTTGAACAGCGGGTTGGACTAGAGGATCTCCTGAGGTCCCTTCTAACCCTGATATTCTATTATCACTATTATAGTCACGCCAAGCACACCAAGAAATCTGTTATCTACAGCAAGGCACTCAGATACCACGGAATATGCTCCAAGGAGAAAATCTGGAATATATGCCTTAACACACTCTAAACCACCTTCACCCAACAAGGATACTTCAGAGAAGTAGAGCACATCATATAACAGGCCATCCAAATACCCCAAAAAAGCCTGCTTAAATACAGAAAACTCCTGTTGACTGTACACTCTTAAGTTGTCACTTACAACGCCACACTGGAAGCCATGTGGGGTACAAATAACTACAACCCATATTCAATGAGGAACCCACCCTGAAAGAAATCTTTTCAGAGCCCCCACTTCTGGTCTTCAAACAACCCCCCCAAGATCATCAACAGAAGTAAACTCCCCACAGACAAGAACACATTAACTCAAAGTGGCACCAGACCCTGCCAGAACAAGAGATGCAAAACCCGCTGACATATCTCCACTGCTACAACGATCAACACCTTCCACAACCCACTTTTCAAGATTCCTGGGTCCTACACATGCCTATCATAACATATGTTGTACCTCATCCAGTGCACTAAGTGCTCCAGAAACAACTATGTGGGTGAAACCAGAATCTCTACACTCCCAAATGAACTCACAGGAAAATAATAAAAGACAAAAACACCCAGTCACCTGTGGACGAACACTATTCATAAAGCGCTCACTTGTGACAAAGTTCCTCCTCTACCTTGATGAGTCCTGAGCTTATTGGCGGCTTTGCTCACCTCAGAGATTCACCATGTGGGTCAGGAAACAGCCCAGAGACCTTCCCCTCTGGTAGAAGCCACAGTCCAGGCCAATTCCTCCTGTGTCTGATGAGGAGTTGGGAGGTTTGGGGGCAACCAGGGCCGACCTCTACTCTGGGTTCCAGTCCAGGGCCCTGTGGACTGCAGCTGTCTAGAGTGCCTCCTGGTACAGCTGCGTGACAGCTACAACTCCCTGGGCTACTTCCCCCTGGCCTCCTCCCAACACCTTCTTCATCCTCACCACAAGACCTCTCTCCTGGTGTCTGAAAATGCTTGTACTCCTCAGTTCTCCAGCAATATATCTTCTCACTCTCAGCTCCTAGTGCCTCTTGCTCCTGGCTTCTGACATGCATGCTACAAACTGAAGTGAGGTCCTTTTTAACTCAGGTGCCCTGATTAGCCAGCCTGTCCTAATTGATTCTAGCAGTTTCTTCGTAATTGGCTCCAGGTGTCCTAATTAGCCTGCCTGCCTTAGGTGGTTCCAGCAAGTTCCTGCTGGTTCTGGAACTGCCCCTGTTACCTTACCTAGGGAAAAGGGATCTACTTGATCTGGGACTAATCTCTCTGCCTTCTAACACTCTCCTGTAGCCATGTGGCCTGATCCTGTCACACATTATATATCTGACCTATCAGTCTTCATTCTCAAAACTGCACAAGAGTTTCAAAAGACAAGTCTGGGAGCTTAAATTCATAACTGTGCTAAATACTAAAAATCATGGTCTTAATACAGACACTAGATTCATGGCTTATTATAATAATCTGTAACCCATTACCCCCCCTTTTTGTCCTAGACTGCAGGGGTGTTAATGGATCACTTCACCTTGAATGATCCCTTAGAACATGTGCTAACTACTTATGCTAAACTATTTGTTTGACCTTGCATTTAAACTGTGACATGCCGAGTGCCTTTCCTGGACCTAAAGAAGAGCTCTGTGTAGCTCAAAAATTTGTCTCTCTTACCAACAGAAGTTGAACCAATAAACAATATCATCTCACCCATTTTGTCTTTCTACTGTCTAGACAGTATTTGGTCCTGCCATGAAGGCAAGGGACTGGACTCTATGACCTCTCGAGGTCCTTTCCAGTCCTAGAATCTATGAATCATGTATTGTCAATTTAAATGAAGTTCTGCCATGTGAGTTTTGCTGATCAAGTAAATTTTGAGGCTCTTGCCACTGCTAGAAGACTATCCCAACTGCATACTTACATGGTAGAATGCAAAAACATAAGCCCTCAAAAAAGCTTTGCTGAATTGGTACATAAGCACATTATAGAAGAATGCTGCTAAATTGTATATATAAGTTAAATTATACACCATCTCTTCACAGTTATATATATGGAACACAACAGAGGGGATGTTATTAGGAGAGTGATCCAGAAAAAGTCTCTTATAAGAATATTTAAGCAGACATGCATTAAATGCATTTCAGAGATTGTGTCATGCGTCTGATGTTATAAGCAGAATACCGGAGTGCTGCAGCTTTTTTCCATATTTCTATTATTTCTTCAGTCAGTTTTTCTTCTTTAAAGTTTCTAGCACTGGTACTTGCAAAGACCCTTCATAATGTAAAATGAAACCCTTAGCTTGCTCATTCAGCATCAATGGAAAAGCTACAACTAAATAGCTAAGCAGCATCAAATCTGTTGAGACACACAAGTTGTGAATTAGTGCATCCATAGCTGTGACTGCGAGAAGCGTTGCTGGTGACGAGGCCATTCTGCTGAACTTTCTTGAACTGCAGTCATGTCACAGAAAAACCCAAAGAATGAAAACTTTTCTTTGTGAGCTGTTGCAAGGTAGGATGTAGCTCCCAGTGGTGTTGTAAAAGGGTCAAACTTGAATATTCCAGGGGAGAAATATCGTTTGCAGTAGAACCTCAGAGTTATGAACACCTTGGGAACGGAGGTTGTTTGTAATTCTAAAACGTTTGTAACTATGAACAAAACATTATAGATGGTTTTTCAAAAGTTTACAACTGAACGTTGACTTAGTACAGCTCTGAAACTTTACTACACAGAAGAACAATGCTGCCTTTCCTTTTTTTTTTTTAGTAGGTTATGTTTAACACAATACTGTACTATAGTTGCCTTTTTTGTTGGGGGATGGAGTCTCTGCTACTGCCTGATTGTCTACTTCTGGTTCCAAACAAAAGTCTGCGGCTGACTGGTCAGTTTGTAACTAGTGTTCCTAACTCTGAGGTTCTACTGTATCTTGTGGAGGAAAGCCATGGAATTTACACATGGTTTACTAACACACATTGAATTCCCTTCTATCTGGAGAGCTATAGCAAATTTTTCCTCTTATAATCCAGGAAATTCCTGATGATACACTAGTCTTCACAAGATACTGCCAAGGAAAGAGGTGCCAGGCCTCTAACAGACCTAAGATGGCTTGGTGACAAAGCTCTGCACTCCTGCCATCCCACGATAGTGGCCTCAAATATTTTTAAAGGAATTAAAGACCACCTCATGAATCCAGAATGAGCCAACACTTGATTATATAGAATATAAAGTGATGATCTGAGTTAACTGCACATAGTCAATGTGTGATCAGTGTTAAAAACCTTCAACGTGTGAAAGGTCACACACAATCCACTGAGACCATGCTGCCAAAGACGTAACAGCTCAGCCCCCAATTCACTGGGGGAAGCCATTTGATAAAAATGAAAACCTTTTAGGACTCTGAGTGCTAATGGTGTATAAATGCTACTTCAAAATACAGATCTTCATATTGCTGCGTTGAGATTGTGGAGCACTGGCAATGTGTGTATTTGTGCACACATCTGGGCTATAACTGTTTGTGGATGCATATTAAATATTGGCCCAGAGTGTTCAAAATACGCAGATGCCGAGACAAACTGATTTAAAACAACAAAATATAAGGAGCACTGTCACCATGATGGATGAGCTCCTCAGCTGAGGTAAGTCAGTACATCTCCTCTAAAGTCAATAGAGTAATCTGTCCCTCGAAGAATGCCCTACACTTCTATTTAAGCCTACTCTTGCTAACCACCACCTAAGAACATGATTCCCAAACAAAACACTGTTTACAGAACATTGCTAAAGGTGACCAAATGATTTTTTTTTTTTAAACTCGGTGTATGTTCTTTTTTTGCTTCTTTATGATGAACATGGCAGGAAGTGGTGGTGTTTTTCTCCTGCTTATTTTATCTCAGAAATTTTATGGAACATTAACTCTGCTCTCCTTTCAGTTTTGCTGAAGAATTTGTTGTGGGTCTCAGAGCTTGTTTACTGTAAGTTCCCACACCTTAACTGAAGGTTCAAGGATGCTGGATCTTTAAGGAAGGTTTCCTTTAGCTAAAATGTTAGGCATGGAAGTTAAATGGGAGTTAACAGATAAAACAGAGTGAGATGAGATGGGTAAAGGAATATCTTTTATTGATATTACCTCATCCACCTTGCCTTTCTAATACCCTGGGACCCACACGGCTACAACCACACTGCATAAAACAGTTTTAAGTAATCTGACTAAAAATCCCTCTCCTCTCAGTTATTTGACTTTCATTTCATGACTCATCACATCACCATCTCACTAGTTCTCAAGTTATCAATCTCCCAGCCTATGCAGATGAGAGTGAGCAATGGACTGTGGAGCATTGGGAAACTAGCTAGAGCCCTCACTTTTTCATTTTTGGATACTTGTGAAGGTTGTTTTTAGGCACAGATTTTTGTAAAGAGAGTGAGTGGTTTGTGTGGGTTAGCTTGACTTCACCTAAACACAAACTTCAACTTAACTCCCTGACAAAGTGAGTTTGAAAAGAATTTTCCTGTCTTGTCAATGAGTGTCAAAATTTTAAGTCAGTTTGTCAATAAGGTCTGACAGAGAGGAGTCCTGTTCAGACACATCTCTGCCTCCAAGTCTCCTCTCCATGCCCACCCCAGGTACCCTGTTCCCCCTTGTATATCTATGCCCTCTTACCCCCTGAATTTACTTTCAATCTCCCACAGCCCCCACCCATTCTGAGACCAAGGAGCACAGCTCCATGACACCCCTTTAAGCCCCTACAATTCTAAGTCTGTATCCTCCCCATCCTAGCCCCATTTTCATAAGTCCCTCAGGTGGTTCCATTTCCCCAATTCCCTATATCTTCCCCAACACCAATGCATTTCACCCTGTCCTCCTACCCTTCACCCCACTCTGCATGCCCTCTCACCTCTAGCAACACAACTTAGAGTCAGACAGAAGTTAGTTTATGTTTATAGGATTTCAGGTTAACTGCATTTCTTTAACGCTGGAAATATACATATGAAAAGTACCCAAGAACAGGTGGTTTAGATGTGCAAGCCTTCTAGCACAGAACAGCAAGAATTTAAATTTACCCTACAAACATCCCTCCACTAAACAGGAACAGCACAGATCCTCTCACCTTCTCATCCATCATGTCGGGATGTTCAGTGAGCCAGACACAGAGGCACTGAAATGCTGCAACGATCATGGAGTGAAGATCTCTAGAGTGGAGTGGAGCTGGACGGCTGCACTGGTACACAATGTAACTGCATACTGAACTGACAGCTCGCTTTCTGTCAGCTGAATCAACAATCACCTTCACCTAAGTAAAGCAAGCAGTAGAGACACTATCAGCTGAGAATTTCTTCAGGAACTCTTTCAGAGAAGAGAAAGCTTGTTTTAGTGCCTCTAAACGCTAAGAAATACAAACACACAGTTGAGCGTCGCTCTCTGATATACAGGAAAGCCTGTGGGTAAGACAGGTTTAATGTAATGCTGATGTGCAATGGAACATCAAAGTCACAGTGAAGAGATTGTGCACGAATCCTACCGCAGTATGTACTGGTTTACAACTAAAGAACTGAGGACACCAGCTGGTTTACTAGTGGACTTGCTGCAAGATGGATTTCTGCTTAGCTTCCTTATTTTGGAACTTACGGGTTGTCACCTCTCTCATGCAGGTAATTGGACCTATCCACTTGTCTGGGTTTTGGCATCACTAACCTCTGACAACTCTTTTGTGTCACTTCATTCCAACAATGGAACTTTCTGCTCTCAGCCTTCAGTTAACATCGCAGCTTTCTCGCAGGAAGAGAGGAAGTGAAAGGAAAGCAGTCTGTGGAGCAGAACCTTTCAGTAGCAATTACTTTGCTTCTTCCGCCAGGCCGCTCTCTGACTAATTAGTGGGAAACTCCCCAACATATAAATGGGAAGGAACTTCTGGCCTGGTCGGACAACCATAGAGCCAGAGCCCAAGATCTTGTGGTACTGTTCGCTAGCGTCCAAACTAGGGGGCAAAGGTTGGCTTGATACAGAGTTAAAGAAGAAAAAATGTCCTCCTTTCTTCCCTCCTCCCAAATTGGATTGCTCTAGCCATACAGCTAACACTGATGCAATCAGCCCATTTGCATTTCCCTGCTCCCTAAAATTAAGCCACACCTTAGAAATGTTTCATGTAACAAGGCAGTCCCCCGTGCCTAGAACAGGGAGCTACAATTCCTGGCCTCAGACAGTACTTTGCCTGCTAGTGTATACATCTACATCACGGCTATTTAGAAAAGCTGGACAAGCACAAGTCCATGGGGCCGGCTGCATTGCATCCGAGGGTGCTAAAGGAGTTGGCGGATGTGATTGCAGAGCCATTGGCCATTATCTTTGAAAACTCATGGCAATCAGGGAGGTCCCAGATGACTGGAAAAAGGCTAATGTAGTGTCCATCTTTAAAAAAAGGGAAGGAGGAGGATCTGGGGAACTACAGGCTAGTCAGCCTCACCTCAGTCCCTGGAAAACTCAAGGAGCAGGTCCTCAGGGAATCAATTCTGAAGCACTTGGAGAGGAAAGTGATCAGGAACAGTCAGCATGGATTCACCAAGGACAAGTCATGCCTGACTAACCTAATTGCCTTTTATGATGAGATAACTATGATGGCTCTGTGGGTGAGGGGAAAGCAGTGGACATGTTGTTCCTTGACTTTAGCAAAGCTTTTGATGCGGTCTTCCACAGTATTCTTGCCAGCAAGTTGAAGAATGGATTGGATGAATGGACTATAAAAGTAGATAGAAAGCTGGCTAGATCATTGGGCTCAACGGGTAATGATCAATGGCTCCATGTCTCGTTGGCAGCTCGTATCAAGCGAAGTGCCCCAAGAGTTGGTCCTGGGGACGGTTTTGTTTAATATCTTCATTAATGATCGGGAGGATGGCATGGACTGCACCCTCAGCAAGTTTGTAGATGACACTAAACTGGGAGGAGTGGTAGATACGCTGAAGCGTTGAGGTAAGATACAGAGGGACCTAGACAAATTAGAGCATTGGGCCAAAAGAAATCTGATGAGGTTCAACAAGGACAAGTGCAGAGTCCTGCACTTAGGACGGAAGAATCTCATGCACTGCTACAGACTAGGGACCGAGTGGCTTGGCAGCAGTTTCTGCAGAAAAGGACCTAGGGGTTACCGTGGATGAGAAGCTGGATATGAGTCAACAGTGTGCCCTTGTTGCTAAGAAGGCTAACAGCATTTTGGGCTGTATAAGCAGAGGCACTGCCAGCACATCGAGGGACGTGATCATTCCCCTCTATTCGGCATTGGTGAGGCCTCATCTGGAGTGCTGTGTCCAGTTTTGGGTCCCACACTACAAGAAGAATGTGGAAAAATTGGAAAAAGAGTCCAGCGGAGGGCAACAAAAATTATTAGGGGGCTCGAGCATATGATTTATGAGGAGAGGCTGAGGGAACTGGGATTATTTAGTCTGCAGAAGAGAAGAATGAGGGGGAATTTGATAGCTGCTTTCAACTACCTGAAAGGGGGTTCCAAAGAGGATGCATCTAGACCAAGGAAAGACAATCTATGGCATGTGTGCCAAAGACAGCACGCAAGCTGATTTTCAGTGGCACTCACACTGCGTGGATCCTGGCCACCAGGAGGCTCTGCATTTTAATTTAATTTTAAATTAAGCTTCTTAAACATTTAAAAACCTTATTTACTTTACATACAACAATATTTTAGTTATATATTACAGACTTCTAGAAAGATCTAAAAACATTGAAATGTATTCCTGGCACACAAAACCTTAAATTAGCATGAATAAATGAAGACTCGGCACATCACTTCTGAAAGGATGCCGACACCTGATCTAGACTGTTCTCAGTGGTAGCAGATGACAGTACAAGGAGTAATGGTCTCGAGTTGCAGTGGGGGAGGTCTAGGTTGGATTAGGAAAAAAAAACCTCTCTCACTAGGAAGGCGGTGAAGCACTAGAATGGGTTACCTAGGAAGGTGTTGGAATCTCCTTTCTTGGAGGTTTTTAAGGTCAGGCTTGACGAAGCCTTGGCTGGGATGATTTAGTTTGGAATTGCTCCTGCTTTGAGCAGAGGGTTGGACTAGACCTCCTGAGGTCCCTTCCAACCCTGATATTCTATGATGCTATGCCTCTGTTGGTGGGGACACAGCTCTGAGCTCAGAGACAGGCAGCCTTTCCTACATCTCAGCGCTGGATATCACACAGTGGGGCTGCCGTGAGATTCTGTCACACCTTCAACCTGCATGTCATTGAAGGTCTGGTGCCTCTCAATTCTCCAACTGTTCTGAAGGCCGGTCTCAGGCCAAATCATCTCCAGTGATTACAACAGACTTCCCAACGGCACTCTGATGGTTATTCCCATGTTGAATTTAGATTCTCACCGGCTGGGATTTTTATTTATTTACTGAGTACCAAACAGTCTTAGTGATGTCCAAGACACAAGCTGGGGCAGATCCTAGCCAAAGAGCTTATTGTCATTTATTATGCAAGGACTTAATTGATATTATGTACATGGGGACGTCTGGATGGAGTTCACTAGCTGACTACAGAAGGCAACAGCGGCACCAGAACAGGAAGGAAAATGGCTGCTGCATGGGAAGGAGACCTCAGGCAGTACATAGTGCTCCACCCTCACCCAGTCCATCAAGATCAAGAACCAGTATGCTATACTGGCAACAGGAGGAGATGATCAGACCTCATGGCTGAGGAAGAGAAGCCATCTCCCGCAAGGCTGGGAGGCTCAAGGCCACCACCCCAAAGAGGAGGCAGCATAGGGTGGGTGATGGAAGGGGATAGAGGCATCTACCTACCAACCTGACTTGCATCCCAGGAAGTTGCTGCCTGCCTAGAGCCTGTATCCAAGACATTACAGAAAGATTGCCAAGGCTCATCGGTCTCTCTACTGCTCTCTTATTAGTGGGCAGTAACAATAATGCCAGATGTAACCCTGAGCAGATCTGTATTGACTACAGGGCTCTTGGAGCCAGGGTGAAGGAATCATGGGTGTATGTGGTATTATCATCCATCCTCACAGTTATGGGTAAGGGCCCAGGCAGGGGCAGACGCATTCTGGAGATGAACACGTGCCTGCACAGATGGCATTGACTGGAGAGCTTTGGCTTCTGTCAAGGTTCCTCCCCCACTCTGAACTTTAGGGTACAGATGTGGGGACCTGCATAAACACCTCTAAGCTTAACTACCAGCTTAGATCTGGTCTCGCTGCCACCATCCAGATTTCTGAGTACCTGGAACACTCTTTCCCCCTCAAAACCTTTCCCTCCTTGGGTAGCCCTGAGAGACTTCTTCACCAAGTTCCTGGTGAACACTGATCCCACCCCTTGGATCTTAACACAAGGAGAATTTAACCATCCCCCCTCCTTTCCCTCACCAATTCCTGGTGAGTCCAGATCCAATCCCCTTGGATCTTAAAACAAGGAAAAATCAATCAGGTTCTTAAAAAGAAGGCTTTTAATTAAAGAAAGAAAGGTAAAAAGTCATCTTTGTAAAATCAAGATGGAAAATAACTTTACAGGGTAATTAGATTCATAGAGCCCAGAGAAACCACCTCTAGACTTAGGTTCAAAATTACAGCAAACAGAGGTAAAATCCTCTCAGCAAAAAGGAACATTTACAAGTTGAGAAAACAAAAATTAAACTAACTCACGCCTTCCCTGGCTGTTACTTACAAGTTTGAAACATGAGAGACTGGTTCAGAAAGATTTGGAGAGCCTGGATTGATGTCTAGTCCCTTTTAGTCTAAAGAGTGAACCACCACCAAAAAAAGAGCACAAATAAAAGCCTTCCCCGCACCAAGATTTGAAAGTATCTTGTCCCTTTATTGGTCCTTTGGATCAGGTGTCAGCCAGGTTTTCTGAGCTTTTTAACCCTTTACATATAAAATGATTTTGGTGTCTCTGGCCATTAGGGATTTTATAGTATTGTACACAGGAGGGCTGTTCCCTTCCCTTTATAGTTATAACAGCTTCCTTGACCATTAGATGAACATAATTTGTTGGGAAATAGTCAACTTGGTTTTTGTAAAGGGAAATCATGCCTCACCAATCCACTAGAATTATTTAAGTAGATCCAGTGGATATATAGTGTATTTAGATGTTCAGAAAGCCTTTGACAAAGTCCCTCACCAAAGTCTCTTAAGCAAAATAAGCAGTCATGGGATAAGAGGGAAGGTTCTCTCATGGATTGGTAACTGGTTAAAAGATAAGAAACAAAGGGTAGGAATAAATGGTCAATTTTCAGAATGGAGAGAGGTAAAAAGTAGTGTGCCCCAGGGGTCTGTACTGGGACCAGTCCTATTGAACATATTCATAAATGATCAGAAAAACGGATAAACAGTGAGGTGGCAAAATTTGCAGATACAAAACTACTGAAGATGCTGAAGTCCCAGGCAGACTGTGAAGAGCTACAAAAGGATCTCACAAAACTGACTGACCGGGCAACAAAACGGCAGATTAAATTTAATGTTGCTAAATGCGAAGTAATGCACATTGGAAAACATAATCCTAACTATACATATACATATATAAATTAGCTGTTATCACTCAAGAAACAGATCTTGGAGTCATTGTGGATAGTTCTCTGAAATCATCCACTCAATGTGCAGCGGCAGTCAAAAAAGCAAACAATGTTGGGAATCGTCAAGAAAGCGATAGATAATAAGATAGAAAATATCATATTGCCTCTATATAAATTCATGATACTGCCACACCTTGAATACTGCATGCAGATGTGGTCGTCCCATCTCAAAAAAGATATATTCGAATAAAAGTTCAAGATAGGCCAACAAAAATGATTAAGGATAGAACAGCTTCCGTAGAGGGAGAGAATAAGAGTGGACTTTTCAAACTTGGAAAGAGGATGCTAAGTGGGGATAACGATGGAGGTCTATAAAATCATGAGAGTATTGAGAAGTAAATAAGGAAGTGTTATTTTACTCCTTTCGTCATAATACAAGAAACAAGGGGCCACCAAGAATTAATAGGTAGCAGTTAAAAAAAACACAAAGTATTTTTTCATACAAGGCACTTGTCAACCTTCGTGGAACTCCTTGCATCGAGGGTGTTGTGAAGAACAATCTATAACTGGAATCCAAAGGGGCTAGATAGATTCATGGATGACAGTCCATCAATGGCTATTAGCCAGGATGGGCAGGAATGGTGTCCCTAGCCTCTGCGTGCCAGAAGCTGGGACTGGGTGACAGGGCATGGATCACTTGATGATAACCTGTCTGTTCATTCCCTTTGGGGCACCAGCCATTGGCCACTGCCAGAGGACAGGATACTGGGCTTGATGGACCTTTGGTCTGACCCAGTATGGCCGTTCTTATGAACGAGGGATGTTGCTCCAGGATGGAGGATGGCTGGGAAAGATGGGGTCCACCTGCTCAAGAAGGGGATGAGAATCTTCGCACACTGATTAGACAAACTGGTGAGGAGGGCTTTAAATTAGGTTCAAAGGGGCAAGTAACAATTGCCCAAAAGGTAGGTATAAAAAAAAAGATGGCTTGACAGACAGCTGGAGTTTTTTGGGGGTAGGGAAAATGGTAAAATTACAATAGGGTCACAGGAGTAATAAAAAAGGGGAATACAGTGGGAGGAAATCTGCTCAACATCTGGACTGCTGCAGGGAATGCCAAAATCCATGCTAGTGGATTGATCTAACTACTCAACTGCGAAGAGGGGAGAAGCAGCAAGCCCATTAGTTTCAGACTGAGGAGCAGACAAAAAGAAAGATACTATTTCCTTATTAAAAATATAATCTGTATGTTTTCAGTTTACAAGAATGACTGTTTCCAGGGCAGAAGGAAGGGGAAAAGCAGTATGTGGCCTTTACAGCAAGGATTTTTAAATGGGCTCATTGCCCTGGTAGATTTTCCAAGCAATGAACTGCCCTGGAACTGCAGTAGTAGCCATTTAAACCAAGGTTTCTCATTAAAAACCTGAATGTGTTATACAATTATCTAGTCTGCAAAACCATTCCAAGAATAGCAGCAAGACATGCTTCATATTTCAATCCACAGAACTATTGTTTCTTTTTGTAAGACATCTTGTGGCTTGACAGAATCCCTGAATTATTGAAAACTAAAACAAGTGAAACTTCAGCTCTCACCTTTGCCAATCCAGAAAGAAGCTCTAATGCAGCTAGTGAGATACTCATGTCCTGTCTCCACTGTGAGTTGAGTCTTTGTGTTACCAGGTGAATACTGCGAATCAGTAGTCCAGCTGCTGTATCTGTATTAAGAGCTAGGATATAATCCCAATACCACATCCCACAGGGAGGGAAAATAACTAAGCATTAGTAACAATAAGCAAAGCAATCTGTCAGGCACAGGCCAAAGCAGCCACAATAAAGCATAGAAAACAAAATTACATACACCTCAGAAGCTAGCAATTTAGTAAATTTCACATGGATTAATTAATTGGTTTATAACTCCAGCAAGTTATATATCTAAATCAGACTAGCTTCTACTCTCAAAGCATACGCTCTTTATGCATATATAAACATATTTTACCAGATTTGCCATTTAAATGTAGTTAGAATAATTCATCTGAAAACACATTTTAGGTGTCCACTGCATGCTGTGTAATATTAGCTACAACATTTAAATTGTGGAGCTGTGGAATGGCTAACAGCGGGTTTACTTTATACAGAAACTTTTCGTTATAGTGTTTAAGTTTCTGTAAGAGTTCATAGTTTGAGTACTCATAACTTCAGCTGATTCAGACGTTAATATGATGTACAAATATTACACAGCGTTTTACTTAAAATACATATGCTGAAAATTACTATAGGATTTCATAAAGATTAGCTGGAGGCATTGAGAGAATTAATCCTGGGGTGAGAAAAAAAGACAGACAATCGGCACTACAATTATTTCCAGGCATTTGATTTTCCTGCACCACAGGCTTGAAATTAAATGGTATGTTTTCAGTATCTGCTTTCTTTATAAATTTCATATTTGAGGGTCATTTAGGTTCAATTTGTTAAGACTGGAGTAGGGGAAAAAACTGATTTCAGAAATGAAAGCTGTTGGGACCGGAGCACCCACCAAAAAAAAAAATAAAAAAAAAAAAAAATAAAAAAAAAATTAGTGGATGCTTAGCAACCACCAGCAGCCACCACTTCCCCACCCAGCACCTCCCATCGCTCGCCAACTTTGCCATTCAGCTCCTTCCCCTCTCTCTCAGTGCCTCCCGCCCACCATGATCAGCTGTTCAACGGTGTGCAGGAGGCACTGGAGGGAGAAAGAGGAGCGAGAATGGGGTGCACTGGGCAAGAAGAGGCAGGGTGAGGGTGGAGCAGGGGTAAGAAGAGGCGGGGCAGGGGAGGGGGCAGAGGTGGGGCCTGGGACAGAGCGGGGTTTGAGCACCCCTGGTGCCCAGAGGAAGCAGGTGCCTGTGATTAAGAGAGACAGGAGAATTATGATGGAAAAAATGAATCTTCATTAAGAATACATATATCACATTTAATAAAAACCGAAACAAAAAACAACAAAAAAACCACACCAGGAATTCTTAGTAAGACATTCTTTGGAACACTAGTAACAGAACTCAAAGTATCAGTTATAGTTAAAATTTGAAAATAGACCATCCTGATTCTTTTGAACTTTCCTTAGAGGCTCCAGATGAAAATAAACTGTGTTTATGAGCTTCCCAAATTATGTTTCTATTCTGAACATTATATTTTGTCTGTATAGGGCACAAGAATCCAATAAAATGAATGTTAACAGTGCTAATAAGTCTTTGGCCAAAACATTATGAAAGTCAATCTTTAGACTGTATCATAGTCACAGAATTCAGTAACTGATACATAGAAGAAAGGTCACTATGAACCCTACAAACAGATACTTCGCATAAGACATGCCAAAAGCGCTTGTCTGAGTGCAAACTCATACCAATTAAAACATGCATATTAAAAACAAACCTATGTGGTGAAAAAGCAGCATTCAAATATCAAGTAAGCCATTTCCAGACAAACTGAATTCCTGCACAGATACAATTCAACAGTAGAAATGAAACTTCGAGCATACATTGATTTCCCCTGCCATTGAAGTCAATGGAAATACTCATCTTCAGTGGTGTAGGACCTGGCCCCTAGACTTTACATCTTTAGTAGACAGCATACTAAGGTGGTCTGTTCTCAGGTACATCTGGTTAACATTAATGATTTAATCAAGGACCGACAAATAGATACAAATGGGAATCCAGGCTTTCACTAAATTCAGCTGGATCACTGCATATAGATTTAGTACTGGGTGGATTTTATTATAAGGTCAAACAAAAATTTGTTTTGCTTTAGTTTGGAGTTTAACGTATTATATATCAAGTGATCTGTGTAGCTGATGTCCTGTTTTAGAGGACCGTAATTAATTTTCGAACCAGAATCCTTTTAACTATGATTTAAGAATGGCAGATCATCAACTTGCGTAAATTGTCACACCTGAACCAAAATCAATGGAGCTATGACAATTTAAACTATCTGAGGATCTGCTCCAGTATTAGCTGCAAATCGTAAGAGGCTCAAAAACTACATTACAAAGATAAGCAGTTTATTAACTTTTCCCATTTTTCATAAGCTTTCACGCTCACTTTACTATTATAAGAATACTAACAAAATACCTTATAACAGGACTGAAAGCTAATAGATAAATACAAATAGGAGCAAAATTTAGCAGCTAACACCAGATCCAAAGGGCTACCCACAATACCCATCATCTCTGGTTGAAAATATCCTTCATACGTCTAAAGGTCTCAGTAAGTCAAACACAACCTGGAAAGGAGTTTTGTAAAATTGGGATATAATGGCAATTTAAAAAAAAAAAAAAGGGTTCACTCCTTACCGTAATCCCTTAGAAGTGCTTGTGCTGGTCTCTCACTATCTGGAGTTGTGGGCTCTGTGCTTCCTCCGCTTGCTGTACTAATGCCACTGTTAGTGCGACGGTGGTTTTTCAAAAGGTTATTTTCTCCACCATTCTGTAAATTGAAATCAGCACGAATGAAGAACAAGACTGTATAGGTTAGTGGTTCTACATATCTGAAAACAATCTTAGGAGATGTACTTAGAAGAATAAAAAGGCAAAACCTAATGGAATCAGCTTAGATATCTTGGAAAAAGTAGAGATAATACAATAATATGTTTTTCTAAAAAAGTTCATCTTTAACACAAAAAAACTCACCGTTTCCATCTGACAGCCAATGGCTTCTAAAAGTGCTGAGTCTTGAACAATATTTAACATCGCTCCTGCAACATTAAAACATAAGAGGTGAACTGCTTACAGTTCAAATGTGTGAAAAGCAGTGTGTGCGCTGCTAAAATCTACAAAAATGTGTCAGTGCTCACTTTTATAAAAGATCTGTTTAAGGGTTTATGATAGCCACAAGAATTTGCTTCAGACTCTGAAATTCAACACAGAGGGTGATAGACTAGCTCAGATTTTGCTGTAAATTATTTTAAATTCACTTAGCTTGACAGAGAAGTTCCTTATGCTCCTCTCAACTCGGAAAGGCCTTTGTTTTTTTTAAAAAAGCTTTTTTTTGTTTGTTTTTAAATCTTAACTCCTTCTTCATTAAAAACTCCCTGAACTCAACTCCGAAAAAGCTGTCCACTCTGCAAGCATAGAAAGTATGGAGATGGGATTTTTTTAATGCACTGCACCCACTATGAAACCTTTACAAGGATAAGGCGCCAGACACTGATTTAAAAGGAGCTGGGCAGGGACTGACATTGACTATGTGGATGTACAGCACCTAGTTCAATGGGTCCTGATCTTGACCCTATTCTCCAGGTGCTACAACAGTCCTAGTGACAGATAATTATAACTACATGTTCAGAGGGCCCAATGAACTAGCTGTGCAGACGCAGTATCTATGATTTCCCCATCTGTAAAATGGGGATAATACTTACTAAACATTACTGGGACAATTTTAGTTGTCTATCGGAATGCATTCACAGTGAAAAGTGCAATGTAAGTGATTCCTTAAGCAAAAGAACTTAAGGGTGGAACTTTGTCTCTTTCCACTTGCATAGCAGCACAATTATTTAAGTCCTACATGATCCCTGGTAGTTTGCACAGTATTCTGTTGTACAATATTGAGAACTCAATCCTAGAGTTCAGGATTTTTCTTATAATCCAGCATAAAACAAAAAAATAAATAAATACATTCAATAACCTAGTATCATTTGAGTGTTGTTAGGGTCTGTTTCAGTTTGCAAAGCTCCTATTAGTATATTCACAAGCCTCAACTTCAAGGATAGGAAGGTTACTGGTTTATCATATGATGATGAGCTGTCATCATTGCTGAATTTTCCTTCCAGGACAACCTGAAGAAAGAATAAATTTCCTTTAATATCAATTAGCATAGACATGGATTTGATAATCTCAGAGCACTTGCATCGTTATTTGATTAGTTTTACTATTAAGTAATTTAACTAACCCAAAATGAAAGTATTTGTCTCTCTGCAGCATTACCAACATCTGTGATGTACCATATTATTTCTTCTGTAAGTGAAGAGCTGGATACAAGAAAGTCAGCGCTAAATGGAGCGGTTAACTAGACAACAAAATTGGCCTTGGTATAGTTGCAGCATAACAAAGAAAGCAGAATAAGTCAAACTCCATTCGAGATGGAAGAACCTTGTGGATTTTTAAGATATTCAGACTTTGAATATCCTTAAACTAAACTGGCCTGACATCACACCTGAGCACAGTAATATCCTAACCTACACTTTTCTTCCCTCTCTCCACAAGTACATCCCTATTGCCATAATTTCTTACTCTGAGGATGGAGGGACATCCCTTGGGAACCTTTATGGAGGCTATTCTTATATTAGCCAGAGGGAATGCTGGAAAGCAAGGTGTGCCATCTGCTTTCACTTCCTCTACAGCCTGATAAGAGTTGAGCTTGCTGCTTCAAAAGCCCTAACAATCTGGTAGAAAGACCAAACCTGTACTCTTTTGTGCAGAGGACAAACCGCAGGATCATTGAGTCAGTACTGCAATGTCACCTGTAACATTTGTAGATTATTTCTGAAAAATGCTGACAAAAATAATCTCACTGAAATCAATCATGCTAATTCGTTACCTCAGATTTTATGGTCCCAAAATGATGAGGGAGAGGCAACAATGACAGCAAAATATTGATAGAGGATCTTCTCAGGTCTGTAGGGTTTACATAGGTTTTAAACTTTGAGAGCTCTCTGCCAATAAGAAAAAAAAGTGTTAGAAAGTTAATCAACTTTTCACAGGAGTTTGGAATTAAATGTAATTCCATACGGATTAAAATTTACAAGCACAAAAGATGCTTAACAAAGAGCACACTGTATAATATGGTATCTATTTCACTTTGGGTTTAGAAGCCTTACTTTGTGTTATCAATGATCAGACTTTGAATTCGTATGTCATTTTATTTTTAACAGAAAGGTTTATCTGTAGCTCTGGCTTCAGCATAACCAACTAGGACTTTAGAATTCAACTTTAACAACCTAGGCTTTAAGAATTCGAGCTTTAGAGACAGAAAGACCCTTCAGGCGAATCCTCCAACTGCAACATGAAACAGTCCAATAGCTTGATATACAATGCAATAATCAGCTAGTAAGTTCCACAGAACCATGGTAAGTGTCGTCATTTCATTTTCAGTGAGTTCAAATGAAGCTTATCTACCCCAAACAAGAACATACATGCTTTCATGGCTGGTTTTTAAATGCAGTTTGAAACCCATACATTAAGCCCTTCCAGTCTCATGACGATTTCACACCTACCATTTTCAATAGCATGTCATCTCATACTAGTCCAATAGTCCTCTTAGACCTGGTAAAACATTCTAAGTATTTTATCAGGTGCCAACCCAGCAGCTGAATGTATACTCTTTGGTACCCACGAGCTAGACAAGGATAAAGCAGCAAATATTTCCTCTAAACCATTCACACGTTATATTTTAAACCAGGGATTGGCAACCTTTGGCATGTGGCCTGCCAGAGTAAGCCACCTGGCAGGCTGGGCTGGTTTGTTTACCTGCCACATACACAGGTTCGGCCGTTTGCAGCTCCCACAGGCTGTGGTTCACTGCTCCAGGCCAACGGGGGCTGCAGGAAGCATCATGGGACAAGGGATGTACTGGCCGCCGCTTCCCACAGCCCCCATTGGCCTGGAGCAGTGAACCACGGCCAGAGGGAGCTATGATCAGCCAAACCCGCGGACACAGCAGGTAAACAAACCAGCCCGGCCTGCCAGGGGGCTTACTCTGGCAGGCCATGTGCCAAAGGTTGCCAATCCCTGGTTTAAACTAAGGTAACGAGTTGTGCATAGGCACAGTCACACACAAAAGTTAGCTATATACGGTATTGCATCCATTGCATGAGACCTAGAAACAGGATCTCTTTTTACAAAGAGAAGACAAATTGCCTCTTCAATCAAACTGAAGGAAAAAAGAAGCATGTGACATGGTTTTAATCTGTACTTTCCTTGTCAGAATAAGGCTCTTTAGCCTCCACTCTAATCTAACATTGGGTTTCAATGTGATTGCGCATACAAATCAAAAAAAGAGTGGCGGCAATTGACATTTAACCTCTTACACTGAACTCCCAGAAGGAATAAACACTTCTGTGAGTAAATACACAGATTACACTATATTTCAAATAGAGATTTGGTAAAAAGGAGTTTAAGCCCTTTGGCAAAGTCAAAGCCATGCCAAAACCTGGACCCAAACAAGAGAATGATGATTGAGAATGTGCTCTTAGCCCTTTGGAGGGATAACTTGTGCTTCTGAATGGTAGTTTAGGAGCAATATGACAGCAAGGAAATTCACCTCCTCATTTTCCATTAAATGCCACCACCTTTTTAGCAAAATGTGCTCCCTTCTTTACCCTCTGCCACATACTCTCATAGAAGGTTAGGGTTGGAAGAGACCTCCCTGCTCAAAGCAGGACCAACGAAATCATCCCACCCAGGGCTTTGTCAAGCCAGGCCTTAAAAACCTTTAAGGATGGAGATTCCACCACGTCCCTAGGTAACCCATTCCAGTGCTTCACCACCTTCCTAGTGAAACAGTTTTTCCTAATATCCAACCTAGACCTCTCCTACTGCAATTTGAGACCATTGCTCCTTGTTCTGTCATCTGGCACCACTGAGAACAGCTGAACTCCATCCTCTTTGGAACTCCCCTTCACGTAGCTGAAGTCTGCTATCAAATCCCCCCTCACTCTTCTCTTCTGCAGACTAAATAAGCCCAGTTCCCTCAGCCTCTCCTCCTAAGTCATGTGCCACAACTTCATCAGATTTCTTTTGGCCCAATCCTCCAATTTGTTTAGGTCACTCTGGACCCTATCCCTACCCTCCAGTGCATCTACTTCTCCTCCCAGCTTAGCATCATCCACAAACTTGCTGAAGGTGCAATCCATCCCGTCATCCAGATCTTTAATGAAGATGATGAACAAAAAGGGCCCCAGCACCGACCCCTGGGACACTCCGCTGACACTGGCTGTCAACTAGACATGGAGCCGTTGATCACTACCCACTGAGCCCGATGATCTAGCCAGCTTTCTATCCACCTTATAGTCCATTCATCTAATCCATACTTCTTTAACTTGCTGGCAAGAATACTGTGGGAGACCATATTAAAAGTTTTGCTAAAGTCAAGGCATATCATGTTCACTGCTTTCCCCATATCCACAGAGCCAGTTATCTCATCATAGAAGGCAATCAGGTTGGTCAGGCATGCCTTGCCCTTGGTGAATCCATGTTGACTGTTCTGATCATTTTCCTCTCTTCCAAGTGCTTCAAAATGGATTCCCTGAGGACCCGCTCCATGATTTTTCCAAAGGACTGAGGTGAGGCTGACTGATCTGTAGTTCCCCGCATTCTCCTTCTTCCCTTTTTTAAAGATGGGCACTATTTTTGCCTTTTTCCAGTCATCCATGACATCCCCCGAATGCCACAAGTTTTCAGAGATAATGGCCAATGGCTCTGCAATCATATCAGTCAACTCCCTCAGATGCATTGCATCTGACCCCATGGACTTGTGCATGTCTAGCTTTTCTAAATAATCCTTAACCAGTTCTTTCACCACTGAACGCTACTCACCTCCTCCCCACACTGTGCTGCCCAGTGCAGCAGTCTGGGAGCTGACCTTGTCTGTGAAGACCGATGCAAAAAAAAACAAAAAAAAAACCACCGAGTACTTCAGCTTTTTCCAGATCTGTCACTAGGTTGCCCCCCGCCCATTCAGTAAGGGTCCCACACTTGCCCTGACCACCTTCTTGTTGCTAACATACCTGCAGAAAGCCTTCTTGTTACTCTTCACATCCCTTGCTAGCTGCAACTCCAATTGTGCCTTGGCCTTCCTGATTACATCCCTGCATACTCTAGCAATATTTTTATACTCCTCCCTAGTCATCTGTCCAAGTTTCCACTTCTTGTAAGCTTCCTTTTTGTGTCTAATCTCACCGAAGATTTGTTAAACCAAGATGGTTGCCTATCATATTTGCTATTCTTTTTGCACATCAGGATGGATTCTTTCTGCGCCCTCAATAAGGCTTCTTTAAAATACAGCCAGCTCTCCTGGATTCCTTTCCCCCTCATATTAGCTTCCTAGTGGATCCTGCCCATCAGTTCCCTGAGAGAGTCAAAGTCTGCTTTTCTGAAGTCCAGGGTCTGTATTCTGCTGCTCTCCTTTCTTCCTTTTGTCAGGATCCTGAACTCAATCATCTCACAATCACTGCTGCCCAGGTTGTCACCCACATCTACTTCTCCTACCAATTCTTCCCCATTTGTGAGCAGCAGGTCAAGAGGACCACGGACCCTAGTTGGTTACTCCAGCACTTGCACCAGGAAGTTGTCCCCAACACTCTCCAAAAACTTCCTGGATTGTCTGCGCACTGTTGTATTACTCTCCCAGCTGCTGTCAGAGTGATTGAAGTCCCCATGAAAACCAGGGCCTGTGATCTGGAAACTTCTGTTAGTTGTCTGAAGAAAGCCTCATTTACCTCATCCTCCTGGTCTGGTAGTCTACAGCAGATGCCCACCCCAACATCACTGTTGTTGCTCTTGCCTCTAAACTTAACCCAAAGACACTTAACAGGCTTTTCTCCAGTATCATACTAGAGCTCTGAGCAATCCTACTGCTCTCTTACATACAGAGCAGTAGGATTGCTCTGAGCTCCACTATGAGCTCTGCTGCACAATAGGTCTAAACATGTATGACTTGCCCCTATCCTTGTCATGGTTCAGTTCGCACACATGGGTTGAAATCTTGGCTCCACTGAAGTCAATGGAAGTTTTACCATTGACATCAATAAGGCCAGAATTACACCATGGGTATTTGGCAAGTGAACTGATGTTATCAGGTATCATTCAGAGACAGAGCACCCTGAAAACAGGAACGGCACTGTCACAAACTACTACACTTATTACTTGTGAAACCAAACAGTACCATCAATGATGTTAAGGTAGCTCTTCGCATGCACACTGCACCAGATAGAAATTGCCTAGGAAAATATCTTTAGCTTAACTTTTTTTCAGTAGTGAATACCAGGTAAATTCTCCTGCTCAGAGTTAAGACCTTTTCCAGGCCAAAAGGAACAGCAGCTCAAAATTCACAAGGGACAGATTTACATAGTTATTTTACATGACTTCAGGATAACAGCGATATTAATTAATATCTAAGAAATATAGTGTAGAGAGCCAGCCTGCACTGAATAAAATGAAAGATTATTAACTATTTGTCAACGTCACAGACGTACAGCCTCCTGGACATAAGACTCAAGTAAAGTTTTATGATGTAAGGAGCTGTACTCTGTTCTTTACCATATTCAAATCAAGTTAATTTTTTATATACCAAAACAAAAAACCCTAAGTGGCAGCATCATTCTCAAAATTAAGAAATTAATTCACAGGAATAATACAAATGTAAAATAGAAGAAAAATTCCATTGTGCATCAAATCTTTAAGAATAAATAGGCTATAAGCGCATTTGGAGCTAAGCTGGGCTTTTCCATTTCTTCATCTCTCCTTTTTGCTGCATGTTTTATTTTTAAAGAGACAAGTATATAATCAGAGTTTATGCACACAACAATTAAAATTACATTTTAAGAGGCAAACAGTAACAATTATGTAGATATATATGAGAATCTTAAAAAAAATGATTTTTAAATAACACTAACAGAGAGATGCATTGCTTACATAAAAAAGGCATTGATCGTGGATCATATCGGAGAAGTTATCCTTGACATGTAGGACTGAAAACATTTATTCATCAAGCTCATAGTCAGTATTGTCTCTATCCAGGGCACCACTGACGGACACGTTATCACACTAATCCTCATCCGTGCCACATGTGCACAGCTCCATACAAAGTAAGCTGCTGGTCAAACATTTGTAGGGTGGTGAGCACCTCATCTTTGCACACAAGCATTTAATTAGCTGAAGGATCGGTACAGGAGCATATAACATTTCACATGTGACTGGTGCGATCAATCCATCCACCAAGACCCATCCATGCCTGATAGCGACGGGTAGAATTGGATGCACTCAATCATCCCAGAGACATTCCGTTGCCTGATAATTTGACCTCTTCATGGCAAGTATAAATGCACTCTTTGTTGGTGGCAATTTTTCTCTCTGTTTGTCTGGTTCTTGGAAAACCATCCACCAACGTAGCTCTGCAAATGCTGCAATGCTGGTCTTCAAATGGTAAACTCGGCATATGAACACCTCTAGTGCATTTGTTACCTCACTAGTTTTATTAGTTACGTCCAAAACAGATTGCAAAGTGTTACAAAGGGATCTCACAAAACTGAGAGACTAGACAACAAAACGGCAGATGAAATGCAGTATTAATAAATGCAAAGTAATGCATATTGGAAAACAATCCCAACTCTACATATAAAATGATGGGGTCTAACTTAGCTTTTACCAATCAAGAAAAAGATTTCAGAGTCATTGTGGATAGTTCTCTGAAAACATCCACTCACTCTGCAGTGGCAGTCAAAAAAGCAAAACAGAATGTCAGGAACCATTAGGAAATAGACAGACAATAAGACAGAAAATATCATAATGTCACTATATAAATCCATGGTATGCCCACATCTGAATACTTCATGCAATTCTGGTCATCTCATCTGACAAAAGATATATTAGAACTGGAAAAGGTACAGGGAAGGACAACAATGATTAAGGGTATGGAACAGCTTTTGTATGAGAAGAGATTAAAAAGACTGACTGTTCAGCTTGGAAAAAAGAGACAACTAAGGGGAGATATGATAGAGGTCTATAAAATTGTGATTGGTGTGGAGAATGTGAATAAGGATATGTTATTTACTCCTTCACATAACAAAAGAACCAGGGGTCACACAATGAAATTAATAGGCAGCAGGTTTAAAACTAACAAAGGGAAGTACTTCTTCACATAACACACAGTAAACCTGTGGAACTCTTTGCCAGAGGATATTGTGAAGGCCAAAACAATCATGAGGTTCAAAAAAGAACTAGATATGTTCATAGAGGATAGATCCATCAATGGCTATTAATAGGGCCCTACCAAATTCACGGCTATGAAAAACACGTCACAGACAGTGAAATCTCATCTCCCCCCCATGAAATCTGGTTTTATGTGTGCTTTCACCCTAAAGTATACAGATTTCACAATCCAGACCAGCGTTTCTCAAATTGGGGGTCCTGACCCATAGGGAGTTGCAGAGAGGTCGCAAAGTTATTTTGCTTGGGGGGGGCGGGGGAGATGCGGTATTGCCACCCTTATTTCTGCACTGTCTTCAGAGCTGAGTGGTTGGAGAGTGACAACTGTTGGTCGGGCATCCAGCTCTGAAGGCAACACCCCACCAGCACCAACGCAGAAGTAAGGGTGGCAATATCATACCACATCACCCTTACTTCTGCACTGCTGCCTTCAGACCTGGGCAGCCAGAGAGTGGTAACTGCTGACTAAGGACCCAGCCCTGCAGGCAGCAGCACAGAAATAAGGGTGGAAGTATCATACCAGGCCATCTTTACTTCTGTGCTGCTGCTGGCGGCAGCTCTGCCTTCAGGGCTCCCAGACAGCTGCCACCACTCTCCAGCTGCCCAGCTCTGAAGGCAGCACCACTCCCAGCAGCAGCGCAGAAGTAAGGGTAACAGTACCACAACGTCCCCTACAATAACCTTGCAAACCCCCAATAAATTCCTTTTTGGGTCAGGATCTCTACAATTACAACTTCGTGAAATTTCAGATTTTAATAGCTGAAAAATCATGACATTTACAATTTTTAAAATCCTATGACTGAAATTGACCAAAAATGGATAGTGAATTTGGTAGGAACCTAGCTATTAACCAAGGCGGTCAGGAATGCAACTCCATGCTCTGGGTGTCCCTAGCCTCTGACTGCCTGAAGCTGGAAGTGGAGAACAGGGAATGGATCACTCGATTTCGTTTTCTGTTCATTCCTTCTGGAGCACCTGGCATTGGCCAATGTCAGAAGACAGGATACCAGACTAGATGGATCATTGGTCTGTCCTAGTATGGCCGTTCTTATGTTCTAAGTGGGAAAAGTCTCAGCCACCCTATGCACCTTCAGAGTGAGAGCGTGTGTATTTGGAGGCTGAATCAAATGCCTTCCAATATGATATTTTGATTTTTCCAGTCAATCTTTCAGTAGTGTCACATCCTGAAAGGGTGCAATAACCCAGCAGTGTGGCAGCTTTTAATGGTCTGACCAATAGGAACATCTCTCTGAAGGATATACAGTGACCTGTTCCCCAGCATGTTGAGGAACAATGTGAGTAAGGCTTGGCAAACATCTCATAGGAAGCACTAGAACATCTGTGTCCTGTGCAAAAACCCAGAGTTTAGTAGCACCTCTCTTCGTGACATTGATGGCACATAAGATAATTTATTGTCACCCTCTGCAGTGAGGCCGAGTGGCCTCCCTCCGAGCAGGAGAGTGAGGGACCATTACACTCCCTTTGGAGGGCAGAGCCTAGATCACCCCACCCCCCTCGCTGGAAGCACCAGGGTGTGACTGGAAGTATAAAAGGCCAGCCCTGAGGCTCAGCTGGAGGGGAGCCTGTGCAGGAGAAGGACACTCTGCCGGTTCTGCCGCGTCCCCGGGAGGAATCTATGCCTGGCTGTTGCCAATCCCCAGATGCCGACAAGCACTGGCCCAGAATGCCTGCCGTGTACCCCAAGGAACCGGAAGAGGCCAGGTATTGAACCCTGGAGAGGCAGGAAGTAGCCTAGGGAGCAGCCCGACTGCAGAGCCCAGTGTGGCTCAGTCAGCATGTTGCAGCTGGATCCCCGCCAAAGCAGATGCAACCAATCCTGCCCCTGCCATAGCCCTGGACTGGGACGCAGTGGAGTAGGGTGGGCCTGCGTCCCCTTGCCAACCCACCCCGGGATGGCTAATTTCCCCCTCCACTCTGCCAGGAGGCTCTAGCTCTGAAGAGGAGCTTCCCTTACCAGTAGCCCCGAAAGACTGGTGTGCTTGCTGGCCCCCCGAGCCTACTCGGGCCCAGGCCCAGCTCACCTGTAGACTGTTTGCTGGCTGCCTAAGCTCTACCCAGGCTAAAGCCAGCCCGGATAGGCTCTTAAGGGTTTTTGAGCTACCCAGACCCAGGCTAAAGCCTGACGGGGACTATTAATCGCCCAGCCCTATTGTGGGCTCTTGGCAGTCTCACAGACTCTGGTCCTGGCCAGACATGACCAGCCTGAGTGGCCTCCCTCCAAGCAGGAGAGCGAGAGACCATTACATTCTCCTACAGGAACTATGAAGAAACTCAACTGAACAGTGTGAGGCCGCAGCTTTATGATGACATGTGATGACAAAATTCTTCAAGCAATTCTTGGTATGCAGGAGCGCTTTTCCTGCAAGGTATGAGATTAACTTGTCCTTCATGTGGTATGAGGCAGTAGCTTCTTTGCTGTCACGCTGGACATGTTTGTGGAGTCAATGACTTTGTATTGGACAGGTGCAATGGCATGAAGGTCTCTTCTTTCTGGTAATGTTTTTAATTGATTCCTCTGCATACATGTCAAAACATGAGGTGGACTTTGTCATAGGTCCAGTATTTTCTCTCTAGCTTCATAATGAAGTGTTCAGCCAAACCGTGGCAGGTGTTAAGAGTTTCTGCTTTGTCAAGAGCTTGTATCTCAGCCATACCATGTATGACTGCTACACTGAAAGGCCTCTGCTAGCATAAAGGTACCAGTCACATTATCAGTAGTTGTTAGCTTAGGAAGACTATGCAAGATGTGCATTATTTTGCTTTTCACCTGGCACATATATAGCATTCCATCAGATTCTAACGCTAATTGTGGTACCACAGAGAACTCACTTTTCCAAAGTCTCACACATATCAACATCACACAGATCTAGACAAAACCAGAAGACTAGCAAAATAATGACCTGTCTGTGGTTAGCTCTGTAATAGTCCCTGCCACCTTCACTCTGATTTTCTTCTTCGCATTCAAGCACAACTTTAGTCTGTTTTTCTTGATTGTAGCCCATGATAATTCTTTGGGTTTTGAAGGCTTCATACAAGTCATGACCCAAAGTATCCATTCAGCTGACATCTTTAGCTGTCTCATCAGTGAAGACTGCTTTCATCAAAATATTAATGGAGCTCCTGCCTGTCATACGTGAATGGGTTGCCAGTCCGAGCAAGCTCAACTGTAGCTTTAAAATTGCCCCTTTTTGGCACTTGACAGCACCTTATGAGTCTAGCTAGTGCTGGGTTATTTCTGGGGAAGGCACTCCAACCTCAGATTTTGAGTGAAACAGTAAGTGATGTAGTTCTGAGGTTGCCAGGAAAAACTGGGAAAGGGGATTTGGAAGCTGTGTTATGCCCACAACTCTCCTTTCCTCCCAAAAAACTTTTAATGCTGTTTTCCACGTTTTATGGCTTTGCCTGTATCAAGCACACAGAAGGGAGCTAGTGATCTTCCAACAATACAATTTCCTTTTCAAAATTCCTCCCCGTTGTCAGGGTCAGAATTTTCTACACCTCTTATTTCAGTGAAGCCCCAGGCAACCATTGCAGAATAGTTGGCAAAAAAAATATTTCAGAGTCTTTCAGTGCTGCAAGGTGCAGATTCCAATTAGTAGTCCTGACAGATCAAATAAAGGGTAGCAAAGACTCAATCATGTTCATATATTGCAGCACTATCTCAAAAGTTGGCTAATTCGCTGATTCAACCTCACTGAATTGCTTGGTCCATTCTGCAGTATTGCAGCTCCCCATCATGTGGCAATAGATCATTAAGAGCAGAATGTACACTGGATGTGTGGAATTGGTCTTGCAAGTCCTGTGCTCCTTCAAAAAGGACTTCAAACACATTCATGTGTTTTTCAAAGACGACATCTAGGTATCACTTTTAAAGGGCAACAAGTGTTCAGGTGTGTGCTTCTATAAACAAAAGAAGCAGGTGTTCTTTTTGCAATGCGTGCCTTGGGACCTAATATAAGGTGAGTTTTGCCAACAGTTGGCAGTTGTCCCAGCATCTTCAACTTTTTCTTGATGTACTTTCTCTCCAACCTTACCAAATTCAGTTTATGAATGCACTGCTTATAGTAAGGTGCCCACTGAGCTTAACCAACTCCCCTATTGTGGTATTTTCCAAAGATTTAGCTACTAGTCAGTACTCTGTCTCCCCATTGATGCCTGAAAATTATCAAGACCAAAAGAAAAAAACAAGGATTTGTAATGAGTTATTTTGATTATAATTCATTGTGTTATGTAATGTATGTTATTCAACTATGTGCATACCAATTATAGATGGATTCAAGTAATTTCTGGCTGGATGCAGACATCTTAAGCAGAGTCTCATTACAACTCTTTTGGTATAATAAAGCAAGCTGATAATCAATATGACCAAATCACATTTTTTGCCTATGATGGCAAATCAACGTGGAGTGCTCCTTCCATTTATAGTCATCTGTAACATTCAAAAAATTAATCAGGGATCATGTTCTGAGCATTGCCCGATAACAAAGCCTTGTCAATTGAGGGCCATAATTTAACGTTGTGAGGAGTGCATGTCTGACATGTCTGTGTTAAAGAATAATTTTTAAAAGTTGATTTTTAAACATGTTCTTGAATACATATCTACATAATTGTTCTAGGTTTGCCACGTTCAGTAGCATTGTGTTAGTAGGAGAAAGGGCTTTCGAATCATACCCAACTCGACCTACTTCCAACAACACTGAATTATCAAAATGTCCACCAATCATAGCACCTGGAGCTGGAGGGAGGAGCAGCTCCCCCCCCCCCATTAAGATATTATGGCTCTGTGATCAAAATTATGATTCAGTAGATTTTTATCAAAATGACAACTCACTTACTTTTCTATCATTAAACTTGCCCACAGAATTAAACATGCTCCCAAGCAGAGGTTTGCTGGATTCTCATGGGCACCGCAGAAACAAGAACATTATATTCTTTGGAAAGGTAACATGCCATTATTGGTCAAAACCCCAATAACAATTAGTTAAAGCTAGGCTTGGAGGGATTCGATTTTTAATTGGTAAATGTCGATTTCACTGTGTACACACAAATAGACAATAAATATTTCCAGCATTATTAAATCAAAATGTACAGCTAGGAAAAGAAAGAAAAATACTGTTTGAGAACTTAATGTGATTTAAGAATATTTACTTTGTATATTTTGACATGTGATGTTCGCAATTTGGGTTTTAACTTTTATAAAGCTTGAACATTTTGAATCTCAACATATAGAATTAATTAAATAATTGTCTGACTCCCTTACTGGCTGAGCTGCCCGTAATTTCCCAGAAATGCGAAAACTTAAATAATTAAAAATAAAAAATGCTTTAAAATAAATATTGATACTATCCATGAGAATTATATATATAAAAAAATCAAATCCGCCAAGCCTTGTTAAAGGTAACAAAATGCAAGACCCTGTATGCACTATGAATATCATTATAAAGCCAGAGTTATTACCAAGCAATAATGTTGCTGTTTAATATATATTTACTGGGTCACCCTCAGGGTACAGTTTAGAATGCACTAATGAAAAACTATTCACAAGTAACATGTCACAATTTTTCTTTTGACATCTACATGAAAAAAGTATTTTACCTGTCAGGTAAAATCGTTTCAAGGGCAGAAATGAAGTAAGGAACCACAACATCAATCCCTTTCAGGTCGCAGCAGAACAACGGAGGAGAGTTTAGAATAATGCTGGCCAGCACTGGGTGGCAAATGAAATCTGCTATCTGCAAACCCTGAATTAAAAGCATGTAAAATCTGAAAGAGAGAGTCAGGATTAAATGGTTTATACAAAAAGAGCCTTTGCATTAGCAGCTAGACTGGTCATTAGTCAATAACTATTTTTAACCTTTTAAATTAAAACACAGACCAAAATGTTTCATTAACCAGGAGCCTACAGTTATGCTCCTGAATCCATATGCACTTAAGGGTGGCATTTTTAAATGCTCCTAAATGACTTCAGAGCACATATTCCATTGACTTCAGACTGCAAACCCTGATGGAGTAAGATAGCCAGATCAAAGAATTTCAGCTTTGATCTGTGGGAAGTTCGTATTTGGAAGGTGATGTTGGTCACAAATATAGCACAGGTTAGAGTCTTACTAATTTTGTTTGAATTTGTGTTGTTCACAGTAAGGATGCTAACAAGGACCCAGTCTAGTCTTTTTCAGCACAGGTAAATATAGTAAGTGTGAAATTTCTTAGTAGAATTTCAGATTTACACATTTGTTTCTACTAACATTTAGGAAACTAAAGAAAAAAGTATAAAGCATTTAATTTAGCAATATAAAATGAAAAGTAAAGAACAAGTAACATGCAAATAAAACTCTAAGTATAAAAAAAAAATCTAATTTGGTTTAAATGACTACTTTTATCCAGCCTGTGATACTTTCTACTGAGTCCTCATGCATAGGTTTTGGGATTTTGCCATTCCTGCTTTAAAAAAAAAATTTCCTTTCTACTTGTTGGTTGCGTGAATCTGCCACAGAATACAAAATGTACAGTGCTCACTTTATACTGTTTTTGATTACAAATATTTGCACTATAAAAATGATAAAAAGAAATAGTATTTTTCAATTCACCTCACACAAGTACCATAGCGCCATCTTTTTATCATGAAAGTGCAACTTACAAATGTAGATTTTTTTTTGGTACATAACTGCACTCAAAAACAAAAAAAGTAAAACTTGAAAGCCTACAAGTCCACTCAGTCCTACTTCTTCGCTAAGACAAACAAGTTTGTTTACATTTACGGGAGATAATGTTGCCCCCCTTCTTATTTACAATGTCACCTGAAAGTGAGAACAGGCATTGCAAGATATTTACGTGCTAGATAAGCTAAACATTTGTATGTCCCTTCATGCTTCGGGCATCATTCCAGAGGACATGCTTCCATGCTGATGCTTATTAAAAAAAATAATTACATTTGTGACCGAACTCCTTGTGGGAGAATAGAATGTCTCCTGCTTCGTTTTACCCGCATTCTGCCATATGTTACGTGTTATGGCAGTCTCAGATAATGACCCAGCACATTTGATTTACGAACACTTTCACTGAAGATTTGACAAAAATGCAAAGAAGGTACCAATGTGAAATTTCTAAAGATAGCTACAGCACTCCACCCAAGGTTTAAGACTCTGAAGTTTGTTCCACAATCTGAGACGGACAAGGTGTGAAGCATACTTTCAGGAGTCTTAAAACAGTAACACTCTGATGCAGAAACTACAGAACCCAAACCAAACCAAAATCAACCTTCTGCTTTTTTCATTTTCTGAGTTAGATGCCAAAAATGTGTATGTGTTGGTCCACACTGCTTTGGATTGTTAGTGAGCAGAAGCAGTCATCAACATGGATGCATGTCCTCTGGAATGGTGACTGATGCATAAAAGAACATATTAATCTTTAGAGCATCTGGCATGTAAATAGCTTGTGACACTGGCTACAACAGTGTCATGTGAATGCCTGTTCTCAGTTTCAGGTGACATTGTAAACAAGAAGCAGGCAGCATTATCTCCTGCAAATGTAAACAAATTGGTTTGTGCAATTGGCCGAACAGGAAGGACTAAGTGGATTTGTAGGCTCTAAAGTTTTACATAGGTTTATTTTTGAATGCAGGGTTTTTTTTTGCTTTTTGTTTTTAGACACATAATTCTACATCTGTAGTTCAACTTTCATGATAAAAGATTGTACTACAGTACTTGTATTAGGTGAATTGAAAAATATTTCTTGTTTTTTACAGTGCAATATTTGTAATCAAAACTAAATATAAGTGAGCATGTACACTTTGTATTGTGTTTGTAATTGAAATATATTTGAAAAATGTAGAAACACATCTGAAATATTTAAATAAATGGAATTCTATTATTGTTTAACAGCACAATTAATCGCACCATTAATTGCTTGACAGCCCTAATCATAATGGTTCTGGAAGAGAACATCTCATGATAGTTCCATATTCAAATTTAGCCTAGACTGCTTTATTTTTGTAAAACTGGAGACCATATAGGAAATCTTTCAATGTCTAACACACAAACATGCCTTGTATCCGTTGTAGTGTAAAAAAAAAAAAAAAAAAAAAAAGTTTCAGTCTTACTGTGGATTAGTGAAGAGAAAAGATCATCATGGAAGAGCCAAATAGAATCAAAAAGGAAGGGACATATTCTGCATCCTCAAAGAAAACCTGATATAACTGAGGTCATGAGAGGGGCAAGAAATCCCCCCTTGATTAAACAGAGGTTCCTAGATGCGCATCTTTAAAGACTGCTGAACAATTATCCACTGATTGCGATTACAAGAATCAGGAGCAAACTGGATGCTGTTTACTCAAAATAATTAGATTTTCACCACAAAATTACAGCAAGAAAGCAACTGGAAGATGCTTTGAGTACCGGGATTAGTAAGCTGGCAGTATATCCTCCCCAGTTCTTCTTGCTAAAAATATCCTACATTAGTGTTCCACATGCCTCTGCTCTTCCTGCTTCAAGTTATCAGGAAAGTCACTTGAATCAAATGTGAATTGGAAGTCATGTTTGTCTGTTGACATTTGCGTCCTTCGACGAAAACTCCATGCTCGCTTGAGTTGCTTATAGCTGGAAAGAGAAAAGTAAGAGTTTTCATTGTGTTTGTCAACATACAAAACAGGGCTCATGGGATCCAGGACACAAAGATCACGTCAATTTAGGGATTATGATGAAGCTGCTAGTTCACTGTTATTTGAATCACTGCCTCTGTTTAAAAACCTATTTCAGGGTATTTGATTTCTTCCTAAACACAGGCGTGATTAATTCTTCAGACCCTATGTATGAGTATATCGCCCTCAGCATTGTGTACTGAAGAAGAATTACACATATGCTGAGTATGTGCGCATCGGTGCACATAAGTCCAATTCCTTGATTGTGCGCAAACAAAAAGATCCACCATACCCCTCATCTCACTTCCCTGCCTCCTCTTCCCCTTTAGAAAGGTAGACATCCTAATTTCCCTTCCCATCTCCTAAGCTATCTTGTCACTATCTGAAGTTGGTCCATTACCCTCCTGCCCCCCAAAAAAAGCAGATGACTACTTTTATGCTTCCTGACTCCAATTTTTTTGGCTGACTCTTGAGCACAGTGCTACCTGGCCCAGCTTACCCTCTGGCCTCTACTGTTGAAGTAAGTCCCCTGCCTATTTCAAGAAGTCAGGAGAGAGGACAGACCCATATCAGAGTGAAAGGCACGGCTGTGAGAGATGTGGCACTGTCTGAATGTGTTGAAGTGCTGTTATAATCTGGTCCCTCCATCATACAGTGCCTGTATGCCATGGGAATCTTTGCAGTTAGCCAGTCCCGGGTGTCAGCTGCCAGGAAACTGGAGTTGTCTAGTGGCTACTTCACAGTATTAATGAAAGTTTTTTAAATACATCTTCACATACTCTAGCAAAAACTATTTCTAAAAATACCAAATGTGTCTTTTGGTGCCCAATGACCTAACTGGGGTTTGTCATTCTTTAGCACTGTTTCTTTTCCTGCAGAATATATCTGAGAGTGATATAACAAATGTAGTTTATTAATTCCTATTAGAGATATCCCTAGCCCCTACGTCAGATGCCATGTGCACAACACAGAGCAAGCTAGTGCACTTTGCTTGCCCGTTTATTTCTTCTGGAGTGACAGCCAAGAAGGATGTGCTGTGTACTCCCTGGCAACAGTAAGAGCCACTCCCTGTGGGATCCTCGAAGACTGGAACAGCACACTGCTTGTGATTTTCAGGAAAGGCAATCATGTGCCAGTATTACTTCAAAAACCATAGCGGCTAGTTTGGTTTGTGAAGGAAGCACCTCAGATTCCACTAGTAACAGACACAAAAATTCAGGGCCTGGGACACTGCAAGGGGAGGGGGGGAAAAAAAAAAAAAAAAAAAAAAATCAGATTTGCAAAGGGTGAGGAGTTTGAAGTTGTACTAACAGAAGTCCTGATTATGCTTTGCCAGTTACAATATTTACAAATTATATCAAGGGTTAATTTTTAGAAAGTTCCTAACAAAAGTCTTTTCTCAGTTTTTGTTTTTAAAATTCTTTTTGGCTGTAAACTATTTGATGTTTGTTACCTTAAAGATTTTTCTGGTATAAGTGACAAATAAGCACAAATCTTTATGCATCTTCCCATGAGCCATTTGTGTCCTAAATAAGCTTTCCAGCAATACAGTATAGTTGGGAAAAAAACCAAAAAACACTACATGCACAATGCATACAAATCAAACATTAGGTCTGTATAAAAATAAGCTTTAAGTTAAAAAACAAAAACAAAACATGGTTAGTGCAAAGTCCTGAAATTCATGACATGATCACAGACTATAGTACATAAATGATGGGACTGATTCAGGCAGATTAATTTGCTTTTGCCAACAATCTTCCCCATTCAAAAAACACACACACAAAAAATTACTTGTCTTTCCCAAGTAAAAGTGCAAAAGCTACAAGAGACAATGACAATGACATTACAAATAAAAATATGCGATTATGAAAAAAGAAAAAAAACATGACTGCAATTAAGGAAAAGCTACTGGTTCCTACTTACAAGATTTATAAGAAAGAAGAATTTGGATAAAAGATGCTGCAAGATAATAGAAATAAAATGGAAACAAATCAAAGGACAGCAGTAGTTATAAAATACTTTAAAGATGGTGAAATTGTAATAAGTTAAGAAGCTTTTAGCTTTTTTTAAAAAATAGATTAAAAGCTTTATGACATAGCAAGCTTGTTAAACACACAGGAAATTGGCATTCAGGTCCAAAATTATGGTTTTGAAAGTACCATGCAAAACAATGAACAAAGAAATCTACAAAATGCTAATAAAGTTTAGTTTTGTTCATATTAAACGTACATTTGATCTCTAAATAAATGTATTAACCCATCCCAGCTCAAGCTGTGCTTCTCCTGAACTATGCTGTACATTAAGTATATTAGAGGACTACACTAGTACAATAATCATAAGACTTGCTTACTTGGGGCAAACCCACATGGGAAAGTTACTTACCAGTAATGCCGCTTGCCCCAATTCTCCTCTTTCCCCAACCACAAATTCTTTATACTAAAGTGCTATGCCTCCAGTTTCCAGGAAGCAAGATGACAAAGAATCCTTAACAAAGGCCTTTATAAAAGGTACATGCCTGCCTACTTCCTTCTCAGTCAAGAAACTTCCAACGCAGAAATAATCAGGTAGCAGAATAATGACAAAGATTCAACACCTTAGACGCAATTCCCAAGGAAAGGTGGAAGAGAGGGAAAACTTCAAAGAATTAGCAGCAAGGTAAAAATTACTTACCTTGTAAAAACTGCTTCTCTAAATATTTTGGGACAGATCATGAGCTGAGATGCAGTCCCTCAGTGATATTCTGAAAACAAACAGCTGGGAATTCCCACAGCTGGACCCTGTCTCCTCACATCACATCCCCTAGAGTAAGGCATATGCTGGGGGCAGAGAGGAGCCAGTAAAGAGCATGGCTTGAGCAAATTCTGCTCTGCCTGCGACTTACTAGACTTTCTCCAGCAGGCAGGTTATAGATCCCCAGAGAATACAAAGTGGTCCCTGGAGTCCTTTAACGTGTACAAAGATTCGTCTGTGCTGTCAAACAAACAGTTACGTGCCATCAAAAGAAAGGTCTTCGACCATATTCTGGACTGCCTTTGGAAATCCTGGGAGCTGAAGAAAGGAGGCCCTCCTCATAACTACTACTATAGAAATCAGAATGGCGGTATCAGCAGCATCAAGAGGCCTGCAGAGATGGCCTGGTGAGCAGTTAGCATTCTACAATTGCTCTCTATGTTCTGCTGGTAGATGCTCAATAAAGGAGTTCAGCTTGGTATAATTTGTATGGTTGTACTTTGCCATCAATGCCTAGAAGTTGAGGATTCTGAATTGTAAAGCAGCTGATGAGTATGACTGTCTATTAAACAGGTCAAGGTGCTTATGATCTTTATATAAGGCACAGATTTAGAGTGGTGCTGCTTTCCATGTTTATTAACTGCCTCAACCACCAAGGAGTTAGGTAAGGTATGAGAAAACAAAAATTCTGAGTCCTTAGAATGAACATATTATTTCTTATCTGCTCTCTTGCACATGGGCAGAATTGTGGCTCAGGTGTCAGATAATGGAGCCCTCCTGAACCTTGCAAAGGTTAACAGGCAGGGTAACTCAGGCAGATGAAGCTGTATGAAAGATGTCAAGCAGCTTATGTGATTCTTTAACATCCTCAAGAGGGCTCTGTATATCAAGAATCCACAACGCTTGATAAGGACTTGAAACTGCTCAAAATCAGCAGCCAGAGACGGTAGAGGCTGCATAACTGCTTTATCCACGGATGAAGATGATGAGTTGTTGGCTGGTGGAGACCTCTATCAGCCATAGCTTCCTGTTCCTCAGTGGTTTCTTCCTGAGGTTCTGGTCTCCTAGAGAGGATGGGTGATGATGTCTCTCTCCATCAGGTGGTGTTCAAGGTGCTAAAGAATTGCTGGCAATAGTGGGACCCCCGGTGGCCTCAGTATGGGCAAGGGGGTGACGCATGTAGCATGGGTGGAGGCATCCATTGGTATGAGTACTCATACAAACAAGATGGTGGTTGTGGACACTTCTCACAAGCGAGATCCATTTCCTCAGAGACTTTGAAAAAAGCCTCTCTGGGGATGGAGAAGAGAGCCTTATACAGTATTTGAGAAACTAAGGCATGGTCTTTATCAAAATCTTCCTCTTCCAAATCACTCCGACATTGTGGAGCACTGGAAGAAACATGAGACAAAACTCTCCATACTGGACAGGTGTTTGGAGATCTAGAGGTCTTTGGTACAGAGACCAGATCACAGCTGAGCAACGGCGAGCCAGGTGTCTCAGACACAGCAAGGTCTTAGGGAAAACTAAACTCCTGTGATACAGAGTGTCGTAGATACAGTGTTCATAGCCTGAGTCGAATTGATGGTGGCTAAGGGATTTGACAGTACTGAGTCTCAAACACTCCAAGGGGAGTGCAGATGGGGCCTGAGTGAACATCTTCAGTATCGAGTGAGCAGGGACACCTGATGGCTTATTGGAGCCTGATAAGCTTAAAGACTTAAAACTAACAGTGCCCTGGAACCTGCGGAACAAGCAACCTCATAGGTATTGGGTAGGAGACTGACGAGTGCCGAAGTGGCTGGAGTCATCAGCAACTGCGACTTCTCTGAGGCAGATTCCCTACCTGGAAAACTCGATGCACTGTCTTCAGATAACTTATAAGAATCTTGGTTCATCCTCTTAGTTGTCCTTGAGGACTGAGGCTCAGAGGCAGTCGACTTATTCTGAGACTGGCATACTGGAAGAATGAGTCCCGCTTGCATGGATCAGAGGCTGGGCACAGCAAGCTCCCCATCATATGTAGTTGAAGTTTGATCTCCCTGTTTTCTCTGGCTCTAGATTTTAATTCCACACAGAAGCTGCACTTTAGGAAACATGAGATTCCCAGAGGCAACGGATACTCTGAGAGTGTCTTTCACTGTCTACACTACAATTTTATAGCCATGGTACCCAACCCTGCTGACCCGGGCTCTGAGACTTGGTATCGTAGGTTTATCATCACAGTGTAGACATACTACAAGAGGCAATCAAATCTCTGTCATTTAACTGGACCCAAGGAATATCATTCCACATGCGCTAAAAGAAATTTAGTCTTAAAAGATAAATTGTTAAGAGGGCTGGGTTAACATCATTACATTTTAACTTGACACATGGTCTGGAGAACTCAGCAGAGCAAAGCTCTATTAAGAAAATAGACTCAGCCATGACTGTAGCACTCAGGGGATATCCTTTCAAGGTTTCCCAAATGCCCAAGAAAAACTCGTCAGCAGCTGACATTACACAACTGAGGGGAAGCATTTGTTCTAAAGCAGCCAGGATAGCAAGCAAGCCGACCAATTACTGAGATCCAATGCATCACCCATCTGGAGTTTCCAAACTGCATAGCTGAAGGTATCTGCTGCCCAGCATGTTGCATAAAAAGTCATACAGAATTCCTCACTGAATTTAAAATTACTGAAGCAGTTACAGCATACAGAGGAGAAATTAATATCTATTGTTGATCAAGTAAATTAGCCACCAGCAGCTAATAGGGACCTCTGCTGACAAAAAGACAAACTGGACATCAGACAGACTAATAAAGGAACAGTCCCTGGAGTGGGGACCTGCCATGTGATCTAATTGTAGAGAATGAGAGACACAAAAAACTGACTGTCTGCACAAAGCAAGTGCCTGATTCTAGAATAGATCACTTCTCCTTTACTCCAAGACTTCATAAAAAGGAAGAAAGGAAGGTAAGTATTTTGGATGCATATTATGAAGCAGTGGATAATATTAAGATCTCTCTCTTATCAGAGATAGAAATTTCTAGCCAACTGGAATGCAACTCAGTCCATTGAATTCCTGCACTAACTGACATAGGACCCCCAAAGCACAAAAATCTTGGCTAGCCAACAGACAAGTTGCTGCTTCCGAGTCAGAATGCAAGAGATCATGTTGAAAGATAGGCCTGAGAATGCAGTGTGGCAAAAGATCCTCCAGATGTACTTAGAGTCAGATGTACTCAGAATTATACAGAAGATACCCTGAAGTGGAGTCTCATTAATACTCTGCTTGAAGGAAGACATGCCACACATACCTCAAAGCAGAAGCAGACAAGAATGGACTGCTTGAAAATAACTTAAGAGATGTTGCAGGCTATACTCAGCTGTGCAAGGGACATCATTCTAAGTTTTCCCAATGACAGCGAAGATTAATCTGAACTGGCCGAAAAGGGGCAGTGATTGCATTCATTGTGAATGAAGGTCCAAAATCAGAGAGAGACAGAGCCCCTAAAAACAGAAAGGGTTCATTACATTTGGTTTACCTTGCCAGCTGCTGTGGTGGCTAGTAATCTGTCATTCAAACAAAAGACTGCAGAGAGGTCTCAGCTCAGGGAGGAGTTTGGAGGCTGGCTGCCTAAACAAGCAGAAAAGTCATGCCACGTTGAAGGAGCCAGATGATCTATAGGAACAGCTCATGTTTGCCAAAGGAGGCAGGCTGACCCTAAACTCCCCTCTGGTCATGAGCAGGTTAGGCGGAAGGGACAGTTTTCCTGCTAGATCCTTAGAAGATTCTCCTCTGTTTGACCAAAGATACTTTTAGCTGTGATCCAGCTGTGGAATCTGTAGGAAAGGTTATTTGCTTGCTGTTCAACCCTCCCCCTCCCTTTTTCTCCCAAACAGCCACATTTTTCTCATTCTTGCCTTCCCTATGGAACGAGAGAGCGTTAGAGAAAAAAATTCAAGCGGAGTCATGAGGTATGGAGTTCTAGGACAAGGAGACAAAGAACTGAGGAGAACGTTTATGGGTTGACTCCTTTATACTGGCTATGACTGACAGCTCTTTCCCTCCTTGCTTCATGGAAGACCGAGCCTTAAAGACCATCACAAGGAATCTACCGTAGGATGGGAGAAGAAGTGATGTGTGACACAAAGTTTAATAAAGGGATCCTTTTGAAATTGCCCGTGTTCTCCAGGGAGTAGAATGTCAGAATGCACCTTGTTTGTATGGCAGAACATATACTGTGTCGCTCTCTGGCAGCGGCCTCTCTGCTCGGGTACACAGTCTCATAGCAGCAGCGTGGATCTTGCTGCACTGGTGGAAGCTTGAGCTAGCCACCCAAGCTTGGACTCAAAAGGTCAGGGAGGATAGGGATCTGAGCTTGGGTGGCAAACCCAAGCCTCTGCTGGTACAACTACATCCACACTGCTATTTTTAGCGCACTAGCTCAAGCCCTGCTAGTGGAAATTTGTCTACCCTGGTTGGGATGCTCTCTCAGCCTTAGCTAGACAGCATTTTATTTATATGGGGCCTGGCACATGATGAAGCATTCTGGGTGTCTTACACAATACAAATAAGGTAAGTACAGAATTCTGGGAAACAAAAAGGTCTTCAGAATCCTTTCAACAGGGAAAGTTGCAAGTGTGACCATCTGAAGGATTAAGTACAATTTTAATGCTACTAGTGGTAATTTCCCCCTCCTCTATTTTGGTTACTTCAAATTCCCTCAATTCCATTCCACAAAGTAGGTGTAAGTCCTTCAACCATCAGATGGAGACAGAAGCACACCTCTGTGGTGTTACTCATCTATGTGATGAAGATGCCTGGCTAACACTGTGCAGCTAAGAGACCTCCTGAGCACTAAAAGTGTTATAAAATAAGTTAAAAAAAACTATTAACTTTTCTGCACTGATATCACAACAGGCATGAATTACAACCCATGTAGTTATTTAAGTGCTAGTTTATGTGCAGACAAGTCATAAGCATACGAGCCACTGTGATGAACTGAAAGCCAAAGGCCCCGAACGATCAATACTGACCCGGAATGAAGAAGAGAGGGGTTTCAGCAAGATGGATTATTGTCCAGGCAAATAGTCTGTAGGTGGCCAGCACAAAGCAAACTACCTGGACTGCCAGGCTGATTCATGGAGCTCGAGTCTTCATTCAGCAGGGCAGCAAGTGGAGAAGGGACTTTTTACTGACTTCAAATTCAATACAGAACGAGTCAGAATCCAAATGCATCAACATACCAAAGAGTATGTTCTGAATCTGTTTTGTACTAGAGTTTGAATCTTTACCAGATGACTCAATTTCCTGAATTGCATTCCTTTTTGTATGAAGATGAGGAAGAAAGGTATCTCACCAGGCATACAGACAAACTCAAGTAAGAAGCTATGAGGCACAGTGACTAGCAGTAAGTTCACATGAAGGCAAACCACTAAAGCCTCCTAAGAGGCTGGCTGCTGTGGACCTAAGTCCATTTGTATGCAGGAGCTGCCAGGGCTAGACTAGTCACGCTTGCCCTGAAGAAAGATGGATCAGGCAACCTATAACTCTGAAAAAAAGAAAGGAATTGTATTTTCCCTAGTCTACAGGGTTTGGGAGTCTCAAAATCAAAAGGGCTGAGCCTGAAAAGGATTTTTATTTTCTGGGAGTGTTACATTAGCTCTCTCCTTAATGGATATCACGACGTAAATAAGACTGTCCCCAAGAAGGCACTCCTCCTTGTGGGAATGGGAGAAATGCACAAGTAGTGAAATCAAGGAATTGCATGGACTGAGTCTGACTTCCAAATTCAGGAGGTTTCTGATCACAAACCAAACCTCTGCCTTCCAAGCCACTGAGAGAAAGAGAGACACACGAGAAATAGATAGAAAATCGTGTTCTATCTGGGTCTTCATCAGGTGGCCCATCATCACTGTATTCTAAGTGACTTCTTGCAGGGCAGTTCTTGCTAACGGAATCAGCAATATATTTTAGGCAAAGGTTGGCCTCTTCCTGTAGGGCTCTGGAGAGCATAAAAGAGGGACAGAATTGACTGCAAAGCACTCCATTCATGGGCAAAAAAAAGACAGGGGTTAAAATTTCCTATCCAACTACAGACACAGGTCTACCTCAGCCATCCAGAGCGCTATGTCTAACTGCTTGAGGCAGGAAACAACTGCAAAGCATCATCCAGAAAGTCAAGTCCCTCCACTGGGGCACAAATATTACACTCTCTCTCTAATGGCATAGGACTTTTATCCACCGGCTAGGCTAACACAGAGCAGTTTTGGAGAATGAAAGATTACTTCAACCAAGTTACAATTTTTGGATGACCAGGTGTTTTAGTTAACACCCCAAACTATTCTTTGGTCCCTCTCTCAGTCTCTGACATTTACTGGTATGTAAAAGTAATTTGTGTGTAAGAACTACTTATAAAAACCCATGCAGCAAGAGCATCAGTAAGGAAGTTAGTGGAGTAAACATACAGCTCAGATGTTGTGCACGCTGGAAAAACAATGCACATTTTATTCAAAAATTGCTCAGACTATATTTATATCTACACTCTGTTCTAAGAGATCACCTGTAAACTCCTAAAATAGTCCAACTTTAAAATAGTCCAACAAATAGACCAAGCGGTAAATTCAATGTTGAAAGTGGTATGAAACTCCTGTTATTAAAAGGGGAATGGTATTAATTCACTCACCTGCGCAAGCAGGTGTGAATTTACTCAAATTGTTCAGTTTTCCTAAGCTCAGCCACTTGTCTCTCTAAATGTGTATTACCGGCTTGATTTTTCAAAGAAACTGAGAACATATATTTCCTACTGAAGTCAAGGGACTCTGCAGGTGGACCTCTGAAAATCAGGCCTTATATGCCTGACATACGTATTTAGAATGAACACTGCAAAACTCACTGAATAATGATATCATATCAGCTTAACACATCTAAGAATGTATTTTCTGGCAGGACATGCATGGAAGCTAGCCAGTATAAATGCTATTGAGTGCCACCTCTAAACCTAAACTTACTAATACAAACCTCTCCTACCTGGTAATGGATTTGATTTTTAATTTAGACCCCTAAATCTGACCTATTACATGAAGAAAATGTTGAATAGATCAACACCAATACAGAGAACACTGCTTCTGCAAGATGTCATATCTCAAACAGATCTAACCATGGAAACTAGGTACTCTAGAGCACTGAAAATAAATGTAACAGTTAGGAGGACTGAAAACTACTAGTCTGTTGATGTGGTTAACCATCACTGAAAGGGAATGATTTTGCTTGCCTTTTTGCTTTTGTGAAGATGTAGAAATCTTGTTCTCCCATACTAAGACCAAGTGAAGTTACATGATGCAGAACGGCATCTGTAATGATGCTGCCAGTTTTTTCATATGTTAATTTATTAAAGCACTGCCATTATAAGAAAAAGCTGTTCTTACTCAAAGTGATGCTCTTCCAAGACAAAGGGAAACTCCCTCACTACACTGCATTTCTTTTGTTTAATAACAGTCTCCTATCTGACATAGTGGTAACTGCCTGGTTCTCTAATTAGTAACATTTGATTTAACAAGTATTGTACTATAAAGTCTAGGTGATATTTTATTTTTAAGATAAAACCAAGCTCAAGAGAGAGATATCTCTGCTGAGCTGCTAGCAAAGGTGCCAGTTTGGGTTAGTTCAGCTGGAAAGGGTTAACCATAATAGAGTGCTTTATCATCAAGTTATTTATTTCTTTTTGATTAAGTAAATATTAATCTTGCAGGTAGGAAATGTCAGTAAGCAAGGAAAGAGTTGCATATATTTGGTCAGCAATATTTACCAGTCATGCTGCTGTCTCTATTTATTCCATTATGAAGTTTACAGTGAACAAATGCTGCATCAAATAACCATGATCCAAAGAGGTTCAAGATGCTGTTAACCTTTGGCCTGTGGGGAGCTGGTAGCGGTCGAGGCTCAGAACTAGTCTGGTTTGGGCTAGACAATGGAGAGGTGGAGGACGAAGGCTGATGCTGCACTTTTGATGTGTGAACAGTGCTAACCTATTTGAATAAAAGAAAAAAAAAAAGTTTCACCCTATCAAAAATTTTTAAAGAAATTTTATATTCCTTCATACACAGAAACAGATCAAATGGAAAAATACTGAAGTACTAAGTATAACATCTTACAGTGCTGGTTTTCATTGTTGCCTTATTCACAGTCACGGCCCGATGCCTTCGGTTATGAGGTGGAGTTGTGTTGATAGCAGTATTCTGGGGCATGCTCAGCCTATTTACTGGCGTGGGGGGAGCACTGTCTGACCGGGGTCGTGAAATGCCTGAAGAATGAAACAAAGCAAATCTCAGTGCAAAGTACTTTTAGAGACCTATGGCATAGATATTATGGCATTCTGTAAATTATTAGCATCAGAGATTCCCCCAAAACACCAGAGGGTTAAAAAGCATCTATCATTCAGTATTAGTAGAGATTGACAAGTGGTCCAGAAAAGCATTTGAGTTAAATCTACATGACAGACCACTGCTTATCAAAGGTGAGCAAACATCAACATAAGCACCTAAGAAAGTGGAGGAGTGAGGGCACCAACAGATGGTAGAAGGGAATGCAGACGGTTTGTAGAAAGCCACTTTCTTTCTAGTCATGGGTTCAGAACAACCAATTCACTTTTACTCTACATAGAGAGGTCTGAATGAAACTCAGAGGACAATCCACTTCATCGCCCACTTCAATGAAAAGACATGCCCATCCCCAACATCTGTCCTAGAAAATGTAACGGGAGATCACTGTGGGATAGAGCGCTTAGTTTCTCTTCAAACCACAAAGATTAATATCCTTAAAGCCAATCTGAGAAACCAGGATACAAGGTGAAAGCGTGCTGCAAGATTAGAGGGGGCGGGGAGGGGGGGATTAATGATAGACTATGGCAGGGCATTTAACATAAGAATGGCCATACTGGGTCAGACCAAAGGTCCATCTAGCCCAGTATCCTGTCTTCCAGCATTAGCCAATGCCTTAAATGGAATGAACAGAACAAGGTAATCATCAGGTGATTCATCCCATCATCCAGTCCCAGCATTTGGCAGTTAAGAGGCTTACGGACACCCAGAATATGGGTATGCATCCCTAACCATCCTTACTTATACCGACGCACCTATCATCCAAAAACTTATCTAATGTTTTTTTGAACCCAGTTATAATTTTGGCTATCACAACATCCCCTGGCAAAGGGTTCCACACATTGACTGTGCACTATGTGAAGAATAACTTCCTTTTATTTATTTAAAACCTGCTATGCATTAATTTCATTTGATGACCCCTAGTTCTTATATTATGGGAACAAGTAAATAACTTTTCCTTATTCACTTTCTCCGTGAGATGCTTAAGATATTGAACCTGTCCAGACACTAAATCACAGAAACAATCTACCAATATTTTCAGGACAAAAAGAGTTTATAGTTACCACTATCATGGTTTATTTCCCATATTTAGTTTGAATATTTTTAAAAAATGATGTTTCAGGTGAGTAGTCTAAGGCTCCATGCCCGCAGAGGAACTGAAGAATGTAAAAGAAAGCTACACAGAAGCAATATTGCGGATCTGAAACAAGTATTTGTAGTTAGCCCACAGGCTTCTGCTCCGAATCCCAAAGTGACAACCTTATTTTCTACTGGGTACAGCATTCCAGACTGATACATAACTGGAAGCAGGAAGCTACAGTTGGTCCTTATTCACTTTCCCCCCGATCTTTCAGTATAGTTTCTCTGACACTAATGGACAAAGCAGGTTTGCTAGGTTAGTTACTAGGTCGCAACAAAAGTCTCAAGATCAGCCTCCCAATCTAAGCCAGGAGATAGCCAGCCCAAAGGCTGATTTTCCCATTTGGGAAGAATCAAATATGTGGGAGCAGGCTTAGAAATGCACAAATAAGCACTATAATTTAAAGCTCCATCTCTTCATAAATATTTGTACCAGTGAAGTTTCTTTTAAGATTAAAATGTAAATTCTATATCTGCACTGTTTGACAACTTACAATAAGTCTGCTGCGTAGAAGGTCACTAATCTATTATTTACAAGGTAGTACCAGGTTATTAATAGACATTTTTATCAAACTGCTGAATTATAAATTCTTCACATGTAAACGTATTAAAAATAAAATCAGCTCCAGGTAATTTCATAAATCAGGGCAGGAAAACAGCGCAGAGAGAGTCAGGAATGCATGACTTTGCAACCTTATCTAGCCCAGTACAAACTGACAAGGACAATACTTTATTTTCAAGTACTTTTACCTTGAAAATTCATCCTGAACACAATATGTACTTCAAACTCTTAGTCACCAAGTAATGTATCAAGAGTATATTTAAAGTATGTATGAATCTCAGGGCCGTCCTTAGCCATAGGCAGAACAGGCAGCCGCCTAGGGCACCACTAGGTCTGGGGACACAGCTCTGCTGGGAGTCTGGACAGATGGGAAGCAGTGGAGCATGTAAGAGCAGAGCTGCTGGGTCCTAGAGAGATGAATGCAGCACAGTCTGAGGGAGGGGATTAGCTGCTGGGATCTCTGGGAAGGGGTGGGAGAAGGAACTCACCTGTAGGGTGACCAGATGTCCCGATTTTATAGGGACAGTCCTGATTTTTGGGTCTTTTTCTTATATAGGCTCCTATTCACCCCCACCCCCACCCCAGTTTTTCACACTTGCTGTCTGGTCACCCTAGGTGGGGGTAATTGGTACCTATATAAGACAAAGCCCCAAATATCGGGACTGGCCCTATAAAATCAGGACATCTGGATCTGGTCACCCTAGCTGGGGAGCGCGTCTCTCCCCCGGGCTGGCAGTGATCCATCTCATCCGGGGGGAGCTGCACAGGGCAGAATGAGCTGCTGTGGCTCCATGGGTGCCCCGTCCCTGAGATCAGATGCTGTGCTAACTTCACCATGGTCCGTTGGGCTGGCGGTGGTGCCCATTGGCGTGTGATCGGACCTGAGGGTTTGCTGCTGCTGTTGCCACTCTGCACCCCAAGACGTGCAGTTTTCCACCTATCTCCTCTTCTACTGCAGCTGTTGAACCAGCAGGCTGGGGGGGAGGGGGAGGTGAGCCAAGCATGAAAGCAGTACTGTGTTGCCATTTTGATTGTCATTGAGCAAATTTGTTTGCCAAAAATGCTTGCTAAGAATCCTGAATTCAATTTCAATATATATATTTTTTTTTAAAAATCAATATCTTAGCCAAAAACAGAAAATTAAGTTGTTGACAATTATTTGTGACAAGTTTGGTATGGGGAAGGGAGTGGGCCAGTTTTCATCAGAGAAACAAAAAATGTTGACTGACTTTCCTATAGCCCTGTTACTGCTTAATAGAGCCCTCCAACAACTGTAATATGCTCCTTTCCTTACTAATGTATAGAGAAGGGGTCAGCAATCTACAGCACATGTGCCAAAGGTGGCACGTGAGCTGATTTTTGACGGCACGCAGCAGCAGGCTGAGCAGCTGAGCCTACTGCTGCTCTGAGGTTCTGGTGGCTGCCCCATTGCCACCCGGGGTCTTGGCCGCTGGCCCCACTCACCACCCACTGCTGGCCTGGGGACCCCCAAGGAACCCCAGGCTGGCAGGGGGCTGAGCAGGCTGGCAGCTGAGACCCTGGCTGAGCCATTCAACCCGCTATCGGCCTGGGGTTCCATTCACTCAGCTGGTAGTGGGCTGAGCAGGACTAAATTCAACGAAATAGGAAAACAAGAGCAACTAATGACAAAGTGCAAGAATCTAGAGCAGTAGTCCCCCAACCCTTTTTTGTCTGGCACCCGCCAGACAAAGGACTGTGGCAGTGGACGAGCATCCGCCAAAATGCCGCCAAAATTCGGCGGCATTTCAGCGGCGATGCCTCTGGATGATGCTGTTTATCAGCAGCGAGCAGCATCATCCAGAGGCATCATTGCCAAAATGCCGCTGAATTTCCCTGGCATTTCAGCAAATGCTTGTCCGCTGACCAGTACGCAGGTGCACTGAGAGGCCCCTGCGGGAGCCATGGCACCCACGGGCACCGCGTTGGGGACCCCGACCTAGAAAGCCTCCTGAAACACGGCTATCGTTTTGATTTAAATGGACTTGAACTGTATGAAGAATTGAGTATTCTGTCATTAATGTTGCCACATGCAAAATCGATGGACATTGTACAGTTTACTCATACCAGCAAACTTGTTGACATATATCCTAATGTGTACATTGCCACTCGTATTCTCCTGACAATTCCTGTAACAGTAGCACCAGGAGAACGGAGTTTCTCGAAACTAAAGCTCTCTAAAAACTATCTCCGCTCTACAAGGAGTCAGGAACACTTGATTGGTCTTGCTATTCTTGCAATCGAACAAGACATCACTTTGTCTTTGTCATACGATGATATTATTACTGATTTTGCAGCCAAGAAAGCCAGAAAGATTGCTTTTAATTAAAATCCTTTTTCAATACCTCTTCATAGAAATTCCAATAAAGTGTGACAAATTTAAAAAAATTATATTATTTGCATCATTCTGTCAAATCAGAATTTTTTCTACAGTGCTACTTCTTTAGTGCTAGTCCATCAGCGTTACAGTGTGCTTAACTACGTTAAACTGGTTTTAATAACATGCATGTGGCAAGTTTTCCAATACTGTAAACTTATGCTTGTGTTGCTAAGAGAAAGACAGGCACAGGGGCACCAGTTTAATAATCCCGCCTAGGGCACCATAAATCCTAAGGACGGCCCTGATGAATCTAAACAAATTCAAAAGCTTAACCCATGTAAAACTGAAAGGACAGTGGCTGTTAGCCAATGTGTAATGTGACACCTCTGCACTTCTGCCTGCACTGGTGCAACATGTAGCACAATACACAAAGCAAGTATGATTTACACAGTGTTGAGAGGATTATTAATTTTGTAATTACAAAGAAGCACTATTCTGTATTAAGCAAACTAACTCAAACGTCCAGTTTGAACTTTATGCTTGATAGCAGTTAAATTGTTTAAAGGGACACTATTGGCAGGAGCCCAATAGCATGATTAACTTTGTTTTTTTCCTATAAATGTCTAAGGGCACCTCTTTCACACCAGAACAAACTTGAAAAGAGTCTATATAAAAAGTGCAAGTGGCTTCAAGCACTCTGCGTTCCCCACCAGAACTAAAAGCTATTTTTGATTTTAAGAAGTCCACATCCATCAAAGCCCAGGTTCTATTAGATCCTGCAGTGAGGTCATAATTCTTCATTTATGACGACATTCTTAGCATGGTTATTGCAGCACAATTGCAATGTTATGACTTCACTGAAGCTCAGATAAGCAGCAACGATAGCTTAGGATCAAAATGTTGTAATCTGTAGTAATTCTGAGTAAGATTTTGTAAAACAGAAAACATGTTGTTAATACAAATTTTTTAAGTTGATGCATTTGGAAGTTTGTTCCAATGTGAAAGTTTTACTCTACTCTACATCTGTTTGCAAAGTCACTGCAATTTACGTAAAAATGTTTTAAAAACATCAAATACTTCAGAACTTTGTTTAAAAGCAAAACAAAACACCAGCCCTGTGACCAACCCTTTGACAAACCAATGGGTAAAAAAATTAGAACAGATTTCAGTTTTAGATCTCTTCAAGGCTATAATAAATAGTTAACATTTCTAAGTCACTATACCATAACAATGTCCTTCCAGCAAATTCAAATATATTTCTTATTAAACAAATTCAAATATATTACTTTTACAAATAATGACAGAATACTGCAGCTTTTAAAAAAAACTGTTCGGTATATCAGTATTAGTTATCAACCCTTCTGCCCAGATTCTTGCTACCAAAATGAGTGCAACAAGAGTCAAGACTTAATACCATATCTGGGTAATCTTTCACACCCACTATTCGTAAAGGCTGCAACTCCTAGAGAAGAAAGAAATTAATTTGCTGCTTTCTGAAATATACAATAGAAGCATTTAATAAAGCCATTCTTTAGAAAATGAAATTATGTTTGCAACAGGCAACATGCTAGTGAAAACGGATTAGTAGTATACGAATATTACATGTTAATATAAACAAGTATTACTAGTCAAAAGAATATTCGTTGCTTTATAAAAGCAGTGTGGCAAATAAGATTTCTCTTTTTATTTGAGGGAACTAAACTCTCCAGGTTCCTTCAAAGGAGGAAATGCAAACTAGGTAGCATTATGTTACAGATTAACTTTTTTTTTTCTGAGCATAGTAGTGACGCGTTTATTCTATAGTTTGCCACAACCTGTTTTATCAGTTCAGACTTCTGGGAGTCATAACAGATTTGGTTTTTAATATTAAAAACGTCAGTCAAAAAGCAGAGAAGGGGCAGTAAGATCTGAAGTACAATATAGCACACACAACTCTGAGGAAGTTTTAAGTCTAGATAAACCTTCAGGAAGGCAAGAGGCATAATGCCTAAGAGTCAAAAACTCTACATAAAAGTTATATAATGTTACCAAACAACATTTTTAAATCTAGGGGCCTAAATTAGACTCTTAAGAGGCACCTAAATAAAAGTGGCTCATTTTTCACCAATGCTGAACATCTGCAAATCCCACGGACTTCAGTGATTAATAATTTGTATTGCAACAGCAATACAATCAAAGACAGTGCTTCACAGTAATAACCACTGTGCCTCAAAGAGCTTTATAAATTAAATTGTTGGTGCTCAGAACCTCTGAAAAAAGAAGTGACTTAGCCCGGTTCTACACCGGTGGGGGGGGGGGGGTCATTCTAAGTTACACAACTTCAGCTACGTTTCGACATACTTAAATCAACTTATCGTGGCATCTTCACTGCAGTGAGTCGACTGCTGCCTGAGCCTCTTACAGTGGTTGAGTACAGGAGTTGACAGGAAAGCGCTCAGGGACCGATTTATCACGTTTTAGACTAGACACGATAAATCAACCCCCATTGGATCGATCACCGCCCGCCCATCTGGCAGGTAGTGTAGACATATCCTTAGAGACCTAATTTTGGAGGCTCAGTTTACAAATTTTGGCCATACTGTATTAAGCCCAGCTTTTCAGAACTGTGTACACATTTGTAGGATGATTTATGCAAATGTAATAACTATGCACAAACTGGCAAGTTAGAAGTCTTATTTGCCATTTGCAGGTAAATTCACTGTGAAAATGCGGGCAATAGCATTGTGCATGAAAAACAAAAAAAACACATGCACACAATTCTGAAAATCTGGACCTAAAAGCATAAACAAAGATTACTTGAAGTCTTGTATTAAATTATGACAGATAATACACAAATAAGTGGAAAGATTACCTAGGAACGCATCCACTAAACAGCTGATCCCACGCATGGCACGAAAGAATATATGAGGCAGATGTTTAAGGCAGGGATACTGATTCAATTCTTGAGTCATTCCACTCACATTCAGAAACTGCTCCTGAAATTTGGGGGTAGAGCTTATAATGGCTGGGTTACTCAAATCCACTGGATTACTATTTAAAAACAAACACAAAAACCACCACATTTTAGTGTACTCGTAGCAGTTAAAAACCTTAACACCGAAATATGCAACCTTTGATAGTCAGACAATGTGTGTAACTTAAGAAAATTTAAAAGGACACTCAATTTAAGATGGTTTGGTTTTACAAAACTAATTTATTTGCCAACACCTTAGATAACAAGAGAATTGTTTCTAGCTACCCTCTCAGCATGGACAACTAAAATCAGTTTCACTTTCAGGGTCTTAATGTTACAACATTTTGGTTTTTAAGGCTGCAAGAGCATGCTTTCAGGTGTTATAATTGCTTTCTAAAAAAAATTATAATAAAAATAAAGAAGCATTTCTACTGACCTGAAGTTTCATAAAAACAAGTTTTTATAAAAATCATCAATTATAATCACAGTCAGTGAATTGAGCTACCATCTCAAATTAAACCTGGTGAAGATCTAGAGACTACATTGTAGATAACACTCCCGCAATTGCAGAGGGATGGATCAGTTACAGAGAAGGTCTTTTCCATCGGTTCTGTTAGCTAGTCAGAACTCCTAACACTGGTTAAGAGCCGTAGCCCTCGTTAGGGTATTTCTTCTAAAATGATGGGCAGTGAATAAAATATTGACATTAAGCATTATAGAGCAGTGACCAAATCTAAAGCTACGCTTTGTAGAGGGTTGAGATGGCACTTATTAAGAATATTTAAATTGTTGCCATCAGATTTCAGACTGCTAAAGAAGACCTACAAAAGGAAAAAATTGTGCCTTTTTCTTTTCTTATGATTGATACAAAACCCTTGAAAGCTTATCGAGGCTGGAAGAGCATGGCAAGTGGAGAACTAGCCCAATGGTGACATCAAGAGGACCAGGAATGAGAGATGAGCCATTAAAGAGGGAGTGGGGAAGGGGAAGGGATTTTTAGTTAGTAAACAAAAACAGTTTTAACAGTAACACCTCTATAACTGCAACAACTAGTTATATCTTAACATTTTAGCTAAAAGAAATTTTTATGTAACAGCCATTCATAAGATATCATAGTTCACAAGGAATGCCTAAAGATTCTTTAAATAAACCAATGTAGACCAAACCTGACATATTTGGATATTTCTGATTAAAAAAAAAAAAAAAAAAAAAAAAAAAAAACAACAAACAAGAAATACACACACTGTAACAACGTTCCACGTCTTCATCAAAGATAAACGGTTACTAAAAACTTTCCGTAACTGCTGTTCTTCAAGATGTGTTGCTCATGTCCATTCCAATGTCCCACATGCACCGCCGTCGAAAAGTTACCCCTCAGCGGGTATCTGTTGAGTTGGCTCTGGTGCCCTCTAGAGCTGTACCCTCATAGCACCAGTATACAGGGGCCTGTCACCCTGCCAATTCCTTCTTGCCAGCTAACTCCGACAGAGGCACAGGAGGCTGGAATGTGGAAGGACATGAGCAACACATCTCGAAGAACAACAGTTATGGAAGGTTAGTAACTATTTTTTTCTTCAAGTGCTTGCTCATGTCCATTCCAATGTAGGTGACTCCCAAGCAATTATGCAGGTGGAAGGTTTGGAGTTCATTAGCATGCTGACTGAAGTACCGCTCAGCCGAAGCCCACATCATCTCTGACTTGTTGGGCGATGGCATAGTGTGACACGAACACGTGGACTGATGACCAAGTTGCCGCTCTACAGATACCCTGATTGAAACTTGTGCCACAAATGCCACCGACAATGCTTGAGCTCTCTTAGAGTAAGCTGTCAACTGAGGTTCTGGGAGCTTTGCTGGGTCATAGCATGAGCGGATACAGAAAGTGATCCGTGACGACATTCTCTGGGCTAAGACTGGATGGCCTTTTGTTCTGTCTGCAATAGGTATGAATAGCTGGGCAGTCTTCCTACAGGGCTCGGTCCCCTTTAAACAGAAAACTAGCGCACGCCTCACATTCAGTAAGTGGAGTCTCTGTTCTTCTCTGTTTGCGGATTAGGATAGAAGACTGGCAGAAAGAGGTCCTGGTTACTATGGAATTGACAGACCACCTTTGAAAGGATGGGTGTGGCTGCAGCTGTATCTTGTCCTTGAAGAAAACAGTATACAGTGGCTTGGAGATGAGAGCCTGGATCTCTGAGACCCTTCTGGCAGATGTAATGGCGACTAGGAAAGCCACCTTCCAAGACAGGTAGAACAGAGAGCATGTTGCCAGTGGCTCGAATAGGGGTCCTGTTAGCCTAGTCAGCATCATATTGAGATGGTACAGCCATTCACAGATTGAGTCTGAGAAGACCAGCCACTCACCCAAGGGTGAAATGCAGAGATTGCAGCTAGCGGGACATTTATGGATGACCCCTTCAGACCCTCCTGCTTTAAGTGAAGCAGGCAATCTAAAATGAAGGGCAGTGATGACTCAGTAGGCGAAACACCCTTCTCCATCGACCAGATTGAGAATCTCTTTCACTTTGCCAGGTAAGTGGCCCTAGAAGATGGCTTCCTGCTACCCAAAAGCACCTCATGAACCGACCCTGAGCAAGCCCATTCTGCTGGGTTCAGCCATGGAGCTTCCATGCTGTGAGGTGGAGAGATTCAAGGTTTGGATAACATAGGCGACCGTGATCTTGAAGGATCAAGTCCAGAAATAGTGGTAGGGTGATGGAGGTGCCCATCAAGAGATCTAGGAGGGTGCTGAACTAGGGCCTGTGCAGCCAGGCCAGGCCAGGCCCAGCCCATCAGGATCAGCCCTGTCCTATCCCTTCTGACCTTCAGGAGGACCTTGTGTATGAGAGGAGTGGGAGGGAATGTGGAGAAGACCTGGTCTGTCCAAGGGAGGAGAAAGGTGTCTGAGTGAACCCTAACTGTGATCTAGGAAGGAGAAGAACATGACATCTGCACAAATGGACACTTGTGATGGTTGGAAAAGGATTTGCTGAGATGATCCACTAACTTGTTCTGCGACCCTGGGAGGTAGGAGGCTTTGAGGTGAATGAAATGGGCTATAAAGAAATCCCATAGGCGCAGAACCTTCTCACATAGGGGAGAGGAGCGAGTTCTGCCCTGCTTGTTTATGTAAAACATTGTTTTTATGTTGTCTGTGAGGACAGACACGCAGTTGCCCTCCAGATGCAGTTGGAAAGCTCGGCAGGTTAGGCGCACCGCCCTCAATTCTCTCACACTGATGTGCAACTCAAGTTCCTCTGGGGACCAGCAGCCTTGAGTCCTGAAGGTCCCTAGGTGGGCCCCTCATCCCATCTCCGATGTGTTTATGACAAGAGACCTTGATGGTGGAGGTCTCAACAACGGGACGCCTGCACACACCCTCTCCAAATCTAGATACCAAAGGAGCGTGGAAATCACCAAACAGGGGAAAAATGAGACCACCTTGTCTAGATGACGCCAACCAAGACTGGAGGGGTCTTAATCGCAGTCTTGTGCATTGCGCCACATAGGTGCATGATGCCATATGCTCCAGAAGCTTTAATCAGTTTCTTGCCATGGTGATCTCTCGGGCTCTTTAGGAGTGCCTCTATAGCTCTGAACTGACTTTCTGGGAGAAAAGCTCTGGCCTGGTTTGCATGGAGGACTGCTCCTATGAATTCTATTCTTTGAACTGGGGAAAAATGTGGATTTTAGCATATTTGTCAACAGTCTCAGGTCCTGAAAAGTGAACTGTATCAGTTTTACATCTGCTTCCACATGGCCCCTGGACTAATCTCTGACACCAACACCCCTTGTCTCCTCAGGAAAGCTGCAACAACTCTCATGCATTTCGTGTACACCCATGGATCTGCTGACAGACTGAAATGGAGTACCGTAAACTGGTAATGTCTGTGGTTTACCACAAATCATAAATACCTTCTGTGTCTTGAAAGACAGCAATCTAGAAATATATGTCCTTTAAAATCGAGGACGGTGTACCAGTCCCCTGGATCCAGAGAACAGATAAAGGAGGCCAAGGAGACCATGCAGAACTTCAGTTTCTTCATGAATCTGTTGAGATTTTGCAAATCCAACAATTGTTCTGAAGTCACTGCGATGCTGTATGGAATATGAGAGACATTAATACTATTGATACCAATATTATAAAAAATTGTAAGGAATCTGATCAGATGTGTCATGTAAGGTGAAATGTTGCGATTTGCCAAGTATGATAATCTTGTTTGTGTGTTCGTATCACCTTTGTATTGTGAGAGTTATAGATATGTATATCTGTATTTCAAACTTGTTCTGTGACTCCCCAGAGAGACAGGCTAGGCAGTGCTGATGCCAGTTTGATGGCCCATCAAGGGTTCAGCTGTACAATGAACCTATTGAAAGGAGCCAGGGAATACACTTTAGAAGTCAGCAGGACTTGTAGGGACATGCCTATGGACAGAGAAGAACTCTAAGGCTTTTCCATGTGCTGTGAAGCTTGTGTTTGGGACACAGGAAGTACAAGCCACATGGAAAAAAGAATATAAGGGCAGCTGCATTGTCTCCATTTTGTCTTCATTCCTGCTTCTTATCTCTGGAGTAACTTTCCCACAAACGAAGCTCTGAAAGACCTATGTAAGCTGTGGATGTATTCCAGAGGGACTTTCAAGCCAGCAAACTCACCAATACTGCTAAGAACCTCCTATATGGACTTTGAAGTCTCTGTATGTATCTGAGTGCTTTGTCACTTAAAAAGTCTTCTTGGTTCTCTCTTTTTTTCCTTATAATATAATCACTAAAAGGACTGGCTGGCAGCGTGGTATTTTGGGGAAGATCCAAACTAATATTGACCTAGTAACATGGCTGATCCTTTGGGGTCCAAAGGGCATTTTGTAGATGTTAGCAAAGTTTTTAAATAACTTCTCACTGTACTGGACTTAGGTGCTGATTAGGAGACAGAGAACTGGAATGCAATAAAGGGAGGCGGTATGATTTCTTTTTTTAGCTTCTCAATAATCAGTGTGGGGGACCAGTAGCACAGTTTGTGACTGGTTGGTGAGTTTAACTTCAGTGTTAACCACCAGTTTGGGGAGTGTCTGAACTCTTTTTTGCAGCCTGTCCCGACCTCGGCATTTTCAGTGAGGGCTGCCCCAGGCACCTGGGTCACAGTCGCCATTGGTCTTTGGGATTAGGAAGTAATGAGAGTAGAACTCTCAACCTCTTAGCACTGGTGGAAATTCCACCACTGCTTCCACAGATTAGGAGTGACTGCACCTCTTCGGCTACAAGTCTCTCATGAGAAGGGTCCCTGAAGAAGGACAGGGAGGGTGGGAAGGAGGGGAACAACTGAATTGAAGAGCATATTCCACTTCCACCATGCACAGCACCCAGAAATCCATGTTAATTCAGGCCCATGCCTGATAGAAGTGGGACAACCAGCCAACAAATGTAGGGGAAATAGGCTCCAGACACTGTCCTGGTATGCCATCCTCAGGCATACCCTCAAAAGGCCTGCTTAGACACAGTCAAAAGGCTTGGGCGGCAGGTGCTCGGGCAGACAAGGATTGGGACAGAGGCCTCCTTCTATAGCCTGTTCTTTTTCCGGTTGTATTCCTCTCTCTTCTGCGGAGGGTAGAACCTGACCATTGGTTGGAGCTTATTGTGCTTCCTAGCAGGAGCTGATGTATGTAGACCCAAGGATTCAGAGTAGCCCTCGAGTCTTTCAAGCTATGGAGAGTCAAATCAGTTTGCTCTGAAGAGAGTGATTTGTCTTCAAAACAACAGGTCCTGGATTGCCTGCTGGACCTCATAGGGCAGACCGTCATGATCACTACCACCAAAGCCATGGAGCAGGCTACTGTGTCCAGAGCCACCTGGAGGGACGCCATGGCCATCGCTTTGCCTTCCTCCACTATGGCTGAAAACTCACCCCTGGATTCCTGCAGCAAGAGCTCCCTGAACTTTGCCACAGCACGCCAAGATTTAAAGTCATACCAACCCAGGAACACTGGGTAGTTGGCAATCCTGAGCTAGTGGCTCAGTTCAGTAGACCTTTCTGCCAAAAAGGCTGAGTTTTTTGTCATCTTTTGCCTTAGGGGCTGGCCCCTGTTGCGCCTCTCTCCCTTTTGTTCACCACAGAAACAACCAGCGAGCCTGTTGGGGCGGGAGGGGGGGTAATATACAAAAATGTATACCCCTTGGGAGGGACAAAGTACTTCATAGAATATCAGGGTTGGAAGGGACCTCAGGAGGTCATCTAGTCCAACCCCATTCTCAAAGCAGGACCAATTCCCAACTAAATCATCCCAGCCAGGGCATTGTCAAGCCTGATCTTAGAGGTTTTTAAGGAAGGAGATTCCACCACCTCCCTAGGTAACCCATTCCAGTGCTTCACCACACTCCTAGTGAAAAAGTTTTTCCTAATATCCAACCTAAACCTCCCCCACTGCAACTTCAGACCATTACTCCTTGTTCTGTCATCAGGTATCACTGAGAACAGTCTAGATCCATCCTTTTTGGAATCCCCTTTCAGGTAGTTGAAAGCAGCTATCAAATCCCCCCTCATCCTTCTCTTCTATAGACTAAACAATCCCCGTTCCCTCAGCCTCTCCTCATAAGTTATGTGTTCCAGCCCCCTAATCATTTTTGTTGCCCTCCGCTGGATTCTTTCCAATTCTTCCATATCCTTCTTGTAGTATAGGGCCCAAAACTAGACACACTACTCCAGATGAGACCTCACTAATGTTGAATAGAGGGGAATGATTACATCCCTCGATCTGCTGGCAATGCCTCTACTTATACGTATAGCCCAAAATGCCGTTGCCAAGAAGGCTAATAAGGGCACACTGTTGACTCATAGCCAGCTTCTCGTCCACTGTAACCCCTAGGTCCTTTTCTGCAGAACTGCTTCCTAGGATTCAGAGAACTCTTCTGGTTGAATGCCCAAGTTCTGGGCTACCCTCCTCAGCAGTTCTTGGTCCACCCTATAATCCTCCTGGGTGGGCACCATAGCTGTTCCCATCACTGTCTCATTGAGAGGGGAAGATGGAGAAGCCTGCACAGGCACCTGGCCCTGTATTTCTCCCTCTGCTCCAGATGGGTTCTGTGAGGGGGCATCCTCCTGTTCAGAACCAGGCTTGACAGAGGGGGACTGATCCCTGTTCCAAGAGAGATGGCTGGGCAGCTCGTGCTGCCAATACCACAGAATACAATCTTATGGACTGGAACCCCTGGATAGATTGGAACGCTCAGAGAGATTCCAAACTGGCCACTTCTGGGACATTTGCCATTGTGCTGGTGGCCATGCCACCAGCAGCATTCCTTGGCCCATGTCCAGTCGCAGAGTGCTGCCTATCGAAGCAAAATCTGCTCCTGCGTGAGGCTTAGGACTCTGCTTCCGAATCGGAGTCTGAGGAGTGGCTTCTTGGCAACCAAGGCAGGGCACTGCCGACTAGTGCCAGAGAGTGGTGAGGGAATATGTGCCACACCATCATGACCAGCTTGTCCTTCACCAGCACCTGTCTCGGTGCCATGGTGGCCCTCAGCTCTGGTGCGGCCACTGACTGCTCCCAAATGGCCAAGGATGGCGGCACCATGAGGGAAAGGAGCTCTCTCACAGCCTCCAGCATAGACAGTAAAACCAGGGCTGTCACGCCAATGGTACCAGTCTCAACGACACCCTTTCCAGGGCTGGAGTCGACGATGCCGCACACCCTGTTGGCGCCTCCAAGTGGCCCACCACGGGTCGCACTCTATCAGAAGTCCTACTGCCTGCAGACCTTGGGGTTGGAGGGTGCCTCCAGTCTGTCTTTTTCAGCTTTTTCTTAGTCACTGGCGATTGTGTGCGGTGCCGAGAGTCCCTTGCCAAATTGATTTCCTCTGTGCTGGGGACTTACGTCGGTTCTGGAAGCCCCAAACCATCAGTAGCAAAGTCCTTTCTTGGAAACAGGGATGTGGAATGGCAATGCACCTAGGGTGACCAGACGTCCCAATATTTAGGTGTTTGTCCTGCGTCCCGACCGATCTTTGGTCGGGACACAATTTGTCCTGACATTTTGCTCCGGCAGCACTTTTTTTTTTTCCTTCCTCTCTCTCTCTGCCGGCAGCACTTGGCTTTTTTTTCTTCCACCAGCAGACACCCCCCCCCCCTTGACTCCCCACAATTTCACTTAAAACCTCTATCACCCTAACTGCACCACCCTGACAGACTCCAGAGCACTTCTTACTAACCTAGAAGTATATGGTTCCGATTCCCCCTGAGCAGCTCCAAAGGGGGACAGAGCGCTGCTTCCACATGGGGGAAACTTAAGTCTAGCATCCCTGTCCTTTTTTGTCCTGGCTCTGAAGCTCCTGCACCATTCCCGCATGTGGGCCTCTCCCAGGCACTTAAGACAGGTATGGTGTGGGTCACACATGGTTTGAACCCTTGGGACTGAGGCATACTGTAGTGCAGGGGGGCCTAGCCCCACTAAGCAGGGATTGCTACTACCTATATTACATGACGTAGCTAACTACTAACGTAATCCTAACAGTAACTGTGTACAATTTTTTCTGAAAAAAGTCCACTGAAAAAAAGGCATTTGCAGAATGCAAGCGATGAGCAGAAGTTCCAGCAACTATCACGGGTGGTAAGAAGGAACTGAAGAAGTGGTGGGATGGCAGGTCCCTATAGGTCGGTGCTATGAGGGCACGACTCCAGGGGCATCAGAGCCTACATGGTGGATACCACTGAGAGAAAAACAAATTTCCCGCAGTGGTCCATGCACACCTACATTGGAATGGACATGAACAAGTACTTGAACAAAAAAAAAGGATGCACACCCATTTTACAAAACGTGACCTACAAAGATTATTTAATACCCCCACTGAGATGAATGGAAGCACTTCACAGCTCCTAGAGCTATTGTTTTAGTCTTCCTGCTTACAATCTCGTAAGACAACCAAGTCACACTTGCATTTTTTTCCTCCAAATCATAAGTTGGAATTTTTATATATATTTTTTAAAGGCAGACTCTTGAGTTCTGCAAAAGTCGGTAAGTTCAAAGTTGTACGAGAAGAAAGTGTTCTAACTCCCACTCACAGCGCTTGTTCTTGTGGTACTGTCACAATGAGCACTTCTGCAGTAGTCTTTACTCATTTCAGACACTTAACATTAGTTCTCTGTCCTTCCTGGGATAACTTCACTCACATCCAACATGGATTTGTTGATATTCTTGAACGCTTTATACCATGGTCATTTATAAGTATTACATTACCTCAGCATATGTAAAAAGCGAAACCAAGTCTGTGCAATGCACTCGTTGTCCATTTCAGGAGGAATCAGACTTGCGTCTTCATCAGGAATTTTAAATGGAGGAAATGAAGGTCCATATGTAAAACGCAGCAATCTAGAGGACAAGTCAGTAAGGCTGTCATTGCATTAGTACTGCTCACACTCGCAGCTTTTTACAAATGTAAATACAGTGCACCATATATTGTTTTAAGCACACGTAAAAAAAAACTACTTACAAAGCTTACTAAATAAATCATGAACTTTGTACAGTCATCCATTCAAAATTAAACATCAATCCATTTAACCCTCTCTGTCCCACTCTTCTCAGAAGCTTCAGCTTATAGCCTTGGAGCATGCCTGAAGTTCAGTGTGCTTGGATTCTGTCAAACTAAGAAGGCATTCCAGATGCTGGGGCCCTCTATGGAAACACTCTGCCAGCACACCCTCACTGTTTAAAACCAAGGGACCACCAGCTTGTGTGCCATGTGTTTTTTAACTGACAAGATATCGCACAAGGAGAGAGGCAGTTTCTCAAATAATTAGGTCCCAAACCACTTAGGGCTTTTATTGATTTGAACCAACACATTGAATTACACCTGGAAACAAAGAGCCTGCGCAGATCCAGGTGTAATGTATGCTCTCCATGAGGTGCCATGCTTAGCCAGCAGACCCACTACAGTCTGAAGAAGCTGAAGTCTCCAAGCAGTCTTGAAGTATAGCACCACAGAGCACATTACAATGATCCAATCTCAAGGTGGTAAAGGCCTGGAAAACTGAAGTTGGGTCACAGTTGGAAAGAAAGAGTGATAACCTTCTGGCCAAGCAGCGATGGAACAAACCTTTACCACCATCCAAAAGAAACTTAGGATCCAACTCACTGCCACTGCCAATTCCTCTATCCTGCAAACCCATGAGAAATGACAGATAGACAATTCTGATTGGAATCTCATTCTTCTCCGAATTGAGTCCCTGCCACCTCAATCTCAAGTTTTTACTCTTCTCAAAAATTATGCTTTGCCCGCCCAATCTAGGGGGGGGGAAAACAAAACCTCACTTGGTATTTTCCACTCCAACTAGTGCCCCATCTGAGCTAATTGAGACAGCTGTCTGTGACGCTGCATGGAATAAGGGTGAACATTTAAAATACTGATACCAATATTACAAAATAGCAATTAAGAGTATACAAGATACACCTTACATGGCCTTGGTGGAAAAATTATAAAAATATCATATTTAGTAGATTAGATAGATATAATCTTTGTATCATGAATTATGTGTGCTATAACTGTATCTCAAACTTATCCTGTGTTTCTGGGAGACACCCCCAGATAGATTGGCATCAGCACTATCCAGCCTGCTTGATGGCCCATCAAGGGCAATCAGCTGTACAACGAATCCATTGAAGAAGCTAGGGACTACATCTAGTTGGGGGACATATAGGGACACGCTTATGGACAGGGGACTCCCAATACTTTTCCATGCCACATGCTGCGAGCTTGTGTTTGGGACAAAGGATATACAAGCCACATGGCAGAGGATATAAAAAGGCAGCTGCATCATCTCCAGTTTGTGAGAAGCAGGATTGAAGACCTCTGCACGAGTTTTCTACAAATTGAAGCTTTGAAAAAAGGACTGATAGACCCATCCAAGCCTTGGGTGTGTTCCACAAATACTTTACAGGCCAGCAAATTCTCCAGTGCTGTTAAGAACCTGATGTATGAACTCTGAAGTCATATGTACATGTATCTAATTGCTTTGACTCTAACAACTCTCTTCTCTTTTGTTTCTTTTCTTATATAATAAAAGATTTAGTTTTAGATAATAAAGGATTGTCTGGCAGAGTTGTATTTTGGGTAAGTTCTAAACAAGTATTGATTTGGTACTGTGTCTGGTCCTTTGGGGATAAGAAGAACATTTTGTAAAGTGAACAGACTTTTAAGACTTCTCACTTTACTGGACTTAGTCACAGATTGGGGGCCAGAAACTGAAATGCAATAAAAGGGGGCTGTGATATTTATTTTTAAGCTTCTGGATAACCAGCGTGGGGGAAATCAAGACCACAATTTTGTGACTGGTTAGTGAATCAAACTATAGGATTAATCACCAGTTTGGGGAAAGTCTACTCTCCTTTCGCAGCCTGTCCTGACCGCGGCATTTTCAGTCTGGGCTACTCCAGGCACCTCAGGTCACAGGCCACACTTTTCATAGCAGCAAATTTGTTATACTAGGAAGAGCAGAAAAGAAGGGAAGAAAATCGAGTCTAAGAGGCCAAACTGTAGGACAGTAAGAGCAATGTCCAACTGGGTGATTATGCTTTTCTTGAAATTGTATTTTCACACCTAGACATTACAGTGATTTGCACCTGGTAAATGCTGAAGACAGATTCATGTTGGGCAGTAATTTAATTGCTTTCAAAATATGAGCTATGTTAAGGTTTAACTCTTGAACCCGTTCCCCTAACACAGTGGGGTATATCTTCCCTGCAGAGTTAACTCAGGTGATCGGATTCAGAACCCAAGGCCACCTAGCCCAGATCTAAGCAACCACACTGCAAAGCCCTACCCGAGTTAGTGTCTTCACTGGTGCTACACTTACCCATGTCTCTCACTAGCAGTGCTGGGGGCACATCCTGTGGTTCTTGGTGCTGCAATAAGCTGAGCTGCTCTGGGATTCTTTACCAGTGAACTGTGGGAGAACTTGTCTGTCCTTATGAGCACATGGGGCAAATTGCGGGAAGGCACTGGAAGACTACCAGCATGTGAGCAATTTAGCCTGTGTCCTCACTGCAAAATGGGTGGGTTACCAGCTCAAGTGAAAGCAGAACCTGAATCTAGCCTATACTCCAGCAGGGCCAACTAGCCTGGGTTTAGAGCATGACTAAATTTGGGTGAAAGGTTTGTTTTCTGGTGGGAGAGCCGGTGAAGGGCAACATCTCAGAAGATTCCCAATTAATTCTAAAGTGAAGGAATACTCTTAGATATCAAAATATTAAGTTTTTACATACACATGAACTCCTATGTGACTAGCCAATCACCATTGTTTTGATTTAGAAACCTGCTCTGAGCATATTACTAGCAGTCAAATTCAGGAAAGTTGTTTATTAAAAAGTCACTTTGCCCTTTGGAAGTTGGATTAGAATTTCTTTGGGCTAAAAGGTACTCATGCAAACTTGAAGCACCAGTGAGCTTAAGTTTAGCATCAAAAAAACTCAGCTCTTTATATATTAGATTTAAATAAGCAAATAAATCCACAACAGAAGTACTACATTTAACACAAATGTCCCAGAACCCACAGGTTACTCTATATGAGTGGTATTAAAATGGTTAGACATCAGAGGGCTGTAAGATCTGAGCATAAAGTGTATGGAGTAGCAGTGGAACAGAACACATATATGCTTTAAGGGAATTACAACTGTTTTCAAATCAGTGAAGCATAAAAACACAAAACAACTACATCTAAGCAGCTAAAAATAGCCAGAAGAATTGTGTATTTAGTTGTGCAAAATAAAAGATGCCTCGTGTGTGTGTGTGCGCGCGTGCTGGGAGGAGGTGAGTAGCCCTCAGTGGTGAAAGAGCAGGTTAAAGACTATTTAGATAAGCTGGACATGCACAAGTTCGAGGGGCCGGATCCAATCCATCCGAGGGTGCGGAGGGAGTTGGCTGATGTGATTGCAGAGCCATTGGCTATTATCTTTGAAAAACCCATGGTGATCGGGGGAGGTTCCAGACACTTGGAAAAAAGGCAAATATAGTGCCAATCTTTGAAGGAGAATCTGACGAACCACAGGTCAGTCAGCCTCACCTCAGTCCCTAGAAAAATCATGCAGCAGGTCCTCAAGGAATCCATATTGAAGCACTTGAAAGAGAGGAAGGTGATCATGAACAGTCAATATGGATTCACCAAGGAAAAAAGTCATGTCTGACCAACCTGATTGCCTTTTACGAGGACATAACTGGCTCTGTGGATATGGGGAAAGCAGTGGATGTGATATGCCTTAACTTTAGCAAAGCTTTTGATGAGGTCTCCACAGTATTCTTGCCAGCAAGTTAAAGAAGAATGGATTGGATGAATGACCTATAAAGGTAGATAGAAAGCTAGCTAGATCATCGGGATCAGTGGACAGTGATCAATGGCTTCACTAATTGGCAGCCGGTATCAAGCAGAGTGCCCCAGGGGTCAGTCCTGGGGATGGTTTTGCTCAAAATCTTCATGGATAATGGGATGGATTACACCCTCAGCAAGTTCACGGATGACACTAAGCTGGGGGAGAGTAGACATGCTGGAGGATAGAGATAAGGACCAGAGTGACCTACACAAACTGGAGGTTTGGGCCAAAAGAAATCTGATGAGGTTCAACAAAGACAAGTTCAGAGTCCTGCACTTAGGATAGAAGAATCCCATGCACTCTGCAGGCTGGGGACCAACTGGCTAAGCAGCCAGTTCTGCAGCAAAGGATGTGGGGATTACAGTGGATGAAAAGCTGCATATGAGGCAACAAGGGCACACTGTTGACAAGGCGGCTCACAGCACATTGGGCTGCATTAGTAGGAGCATTGCCAGCAGATTGAGATAAGTGATTATTCCCCTCTATTTGGCACTAGCGAGGCCACATCTGGAGTACTGTATCCAGTTTTGGGCATTCCGCTACAGAAAGGATGTGGACAGATTGGAGAGAGTCATAGAATATCAGGGTTGGAAGGGACCTCAGGAGGTCATCTAGTCCAACCCCATGCTCAAAGCAGGGCCAATGCCCAACTAAATCATCCCAGCCAGGGCTTCATCAAGCCTGACCTTAAAAACTTCTAAGGAAGGAGATTCCACCACCTCCCTAGGTAACCCATTCCAGTGCTTCACCATCCTCCTAGTGAAAAAGTTTCCTTTCCTAATATCCAACCTAAACCTCCCCCTCTGCAACTTCAGACCATTACTCCTTGTCGTCATCCTGGTGCCACTGAGAACAGTCTAGATCCATCCTCTTTGGAACCCCTTTCAGATAGCTGAAAGCAACTATCAATCCCCTCATTCTTCTCTTCTGCAGACTAAACAATTCCAGTTCCCTCAGCCTCTTTCATAAGTCATGTGTTTCCAGCCCCTAATCATTTTTGTGCCCTCCACTGGATTCTTTCCAATTTTTCCACATCCTACTGTTAGTGTGGGGCCCAAAACTGGACTCAGTACTTCAGATGAGCCTCAACAAATGTTGAATAGAGGGGAATGATCACATCCTGCAGAGGGCGAAGAAAATGATGTAGGGGGCTGGGGGCACATGACTATGAAGGAGAGGCTGAGGTAACTGGGATTATTTAGTCTGCAGAAAAGAAGAGTGAGGGGTGTTTCATAGCTGCTTTCAACTACCTGAAAGGGGGGGTTCCAAAGAGGATGGAGCTAGGCTGTTCTCAGTAGTGGAAGATGACACAACAAGGAGTGATGGTCTCAAGTTGCAGTGGGGGAGGTCTAGGTTGGATATTAGGAAAAACTATTTCAGTGGGATGCTGGTGAAGCACTGGAATGGGTTACCTAGGGAGATGATGGAATCTCCTTCCTTAGAGCTTTTTAAGGCCCAGTTTGACAAAGCCCTGGCTGGGATGACTTAGTTGGGGTTGGTCCTGCTTTGAGCAGGGGTTTGGATTAGATGACCTCCTGAGGTTTCTTCCAAACCTAATCATCATCTTCTAAATACATGTGATGAGAAGCTGTACAGCATGGAAAATCTAGACATATATTTTCAGATTTTAAGAAGCATTTTGACAGAAGTTTTCCTAGAGTTGAACTGAAAGCTATTGTAGACAACATTATATGTAACAAGACTAGGTAACACTGTAATGCTTTGGATAACAGAGATATTAAGATTATACACAGATACAAAAAGACAATATACTGAACTGTTCATTTATGGAATGCTAACATTTACTAAAAATATGGACATTAAAAAAAAGATTCCATACAACCAAACTTCATAGATATTGAAGTTTACCTGGTTTTAGTAGGTATTTGCTTTGTTTACCAAAAGGTTTTAGATGAGCTGCTCATTATTCAAATTTGCTATTGTCTGCAAAAAAGTGTGACCAGCCATATGATAGATATGGTTACTGTATCTGCAGTTATGAAATAATGGACATGCAGTTATTCTGCAAATATTGGAACATATTTGTCACTTTAAAACTGCATTCCACAAATGAACAGAAAAAACAGAGCTATGAAAGACTCCATCATCACAGAAAACTGGCTGAACAACATACACAGTAAGTGTGTTCATCTCAATGTCAGTTTCTTTTGAGGTTTCACCCACCTGGAAGTAAGGGCACAGATAACCTTGCTCCACTGCTCCACTACAGCAGGGTGATGCCGCCAGTTGGCCACCATTTCTTTGGCAGTTTTCCAATAAGGGGGTGTTGGAAAGCACCGAGTGCAAGCTAGCAACCACACTTCAAACAGCACACCGATCAGTTTCTCAGCCAGATTCTCAGCAATGCCACCTTATGCAGGAACAAAACAAACATTTAAAGCCATTTAAGATGCTAGAGCTCTTTCAGCCATCTCCCTAGGAAACTCTATTAATCCTAAAAGGAATCTCATGGCTATCATGCTCATATCACTTTGAATTTATATATAGATTTCATTTTATAAGCAATGTTTAAATACCCTTAAATCTATTCTGATCTACAACAGTACCATTTGCTTACTTTCTACAGGTGCATCCATGCTTTTAAAAAGTCAAAATGTTATAAAATGATAGTGTAAAGCCCAGCTATATGGGTAATGCGAACACCTATGAAACAAGGGATTCACCTACTTAGACATATTATCATCACAGTAACACATCAGAGAGAGAGAGAGAGAGAGAGCGCTCTGACCATGAACTTATTAGTTTACAGGTGGGTAGATACTGACATGTCTTCACATTACCTCTCTAGCTAAGGGAAAATAAAGATAATATGTAGCTGACAGACAGAACTATGGGACCACCAAGACAGAAGACCCAGTAATCTGAGTTTATAGTTGGATGGATCATCATGTGTCTTGCTGTGTATGTTTTGACAATTCATACAGGACAAAAATTGTTTAAGCAGGTTCAATTTCAGGCCACTCAACTTTAATTCAGAGTTTAAATACCAGAGATGGGTTGTTGTTCTTACATGGCCACCGGCAACTTTTGATTGTTTTTCCAACATGAAAACAAACTACATTTGGGGGCCGAAATCCCTTATATGCATAAGAGAAGCAAACAAAAAAAGTTAAGACACAAACCTTGCACAGTGGGAGCTGCCAGAAGAGTGTCATTAATCTGTAGGAGAAACAACAATAAAACCTCCCAAGTTTCTCGAGCCATGATGGTTGACTCACGAGCCAATTTCTGGACAGCCTTCAAAACCTGCAAGCATAGTCTATTCTGACTGGACCCCGGGTCCTGCCTAGAAGGGAAGAACACTATTTGAGTCTCTCTCAAAAAAAAAACTATAACTGAGATTGACTACAGTACCTACAATTCACTGTGTTGTATGCAAAAGAACTTAAAATGGCAAGATTATAGAATAAAACTTTGAGCTAAGGTGATTCACGGGAATCCAAGTCTGCCTCAGTGCAGTGAAGTATACAGTACAATAGCTCTTTCATATGACACTACACAAACATGCACTCATACAAAATGCCACACAATGTACACCTCTACAGTTAGAGAAAGTACAGCTCCTTTGCATTATATTCCAATTGCTAAGTGAATGGCTCATCACCTAATGCCATGAGATCATGTAAAACGCATGAAGACACATATGGGGTAGGCAGAATTAAAGTGTGGTATGTATTATTTTGATTTTTAAGAGTGTTCCTAATTATTCCAGGCACATGTAAACTATAAAGCTTATCAAATCAACCAGTCCCCAATCCTCCTCACCCATTCATCCCAGGAATGATGACTTTCACCTACTCCTATCGATAGTCACAGCATCCTTAATATGTATATTACACTAAGCTCAGTCAGGATGCGGATCCTATTGTGCAATATGCTGTATAAATATGGACAGTGACATGATCCTGCTCCAAAGACCTTATGATGTAAGAAGGGTATATTGAAGTCATAGTTAGATTGGCAAAGATGAAGGAGCTGACTACCACATTAAGTATTTTTTTTAAATGGCACAGGGAGAGCAAAAGGGATCCTGACTTCCTCTTTGTGCAGGATATGCAGATCAGGCTGACTCGATACCTCACACGTCACCAAAAAGGAGCCCACTTATCCAAGAGAATATATCCTAGACAAGATAAACCTGAACATAATGGAGATGTCAGGACTCACTTATGGCCAGATGGTATCTAATTCAGAAGCAGGAGAGAATGGTGCTAGCAAACTAGTTTGACTTCTTTGCCACCTCCAACACTTCCTATCCCCAACTGACCATAAAACTATACCTTCCTAAGCGTTTTAAAAATTCTAAAAAAGTCACTGGAATAGGAAAAGCAGATTAAGGAAGTCTTCTGCATATAGAGAAAGCTTGATCACAGAAGCCAGAGTTTTAATACATTAGCTCTTAGGGTTATCCCATCATGAAAATATTATTGACTCTCACATACCACAGAGCGAGTTTTGATGAGATTGGCGGGATTTCTCTACCCCTTCAAAAAGCCATTTTGTGAAATACAAAGACGAGATAGGGCAAGTGACAATGACAATAGCTTTTCCACAGCACCGGCCCTTATATATCTTCTGTCACTCCATTCTTGATGACAGGATGCCATTAACATCATACATTTAGAGCATGCAAATATCATGCATGAATTCCATCTGATTAGGAAGGGCAAGGCAAAAAGCACTCACTCCATGCTCACACGTTCAGGAGATTTTTGTGATGGAGGCAAACAGTTTGAAGCAGCAACAAACGAAAGGAGTTCAGGGTTTACAGAAAAGGGAAATTTGGGCCAGATTAAGGCATTTCAACAGAGTACCATCTATAAAAGATGCCCTATACATAGTTTTAAGTCAAGATCTGCCAAAGCCTGAGCATTTTGTTCATCTAACGCAGTGGTTCTCAAACTATTGTACTGGTGACCCCTTTCACATAGCAAGCCTCTGGATACGACCTCCTTATAAATTAAAAACATCTATATATTTAACACCATTTAAAATTATTGGAATCAAAGTGGGGCTTGCAGTGGAAGCTGATAGCTCGTGACCCCTCCCTTTTAATAACCTCATGATCCGCTGAGGGGTCCCCGATCCCATTTGGGAACCCCTGATCTAATGCAACTGGAAGCCTGTGTGGCACTGGGGCATTATCTGACTGTAATAACTGCCACTGCTATTGAATTTTAGCGCTTCTTGAATCAAGCAGGGTAGCTGGGTTAGGGTTCATTTCATCAGGGCTAGAAGTCAGAGGCTGATATGAGAGGGAAGAATGTAGGTGACTTCCTTCTGGTTGATTAGCCAGCTAGGAGCAATTCCAAGTTACCCTGCTCTCGCTCTCTCATTTATATTCATTGTTCTTGATGCTATTTCAAGGCTATGGGTATCAAATGTGAGCACAGATTAACTGTTTTAGCACTATAACTATTGCCGGCATGGATTCTGTACATATTGCTGTTTCAGGGGACTAAATGTTGGTCTGAGTATTATAAAAATGTTTATGAACACTTACTTTTGGGGGCATCAAGCCTTTTTCAACCTGTCTGTTCTCTACCTGCTGTTTCAAGTCTGCTCATTTGTAACTAATTAGGCTGGCTATCCTGAGTCAACCTTTCTCATGCATTCATCTCCTAGACGGAGGATGTGCACTTGAGCTATTTTAGGTATCAGCATCCTCTTATCACAACTCTGGACCACTGTGCCCCTGGCAGCCAATAGCTACATCACTTCCTCAGGGTGGGGAAGGAAACTATGTCACCAGGATCAAGAAAATGTATTTATGGTGTGGATTGAATGCTGTAATATGGGAGTAGGGAATACTTTTATTCCACAAAAAGAGGCGATAGAAGTATTCTCCTGAATTCTATCCCCACCAGCACTTCCCATAGTATCTGAGCCTCTCCCACTTGGAAAGAAAGGAAAAAAAATATATATCTATATAAAGCTCTTAGTAGGCATATCATCTCTCACATAACCATCCAGCACTGTCCCTGGCCTACTTTATTTCTAGCCTACATACATTAGGTAAAATTCCTCTGAACTCTGACAATGTGGACCTTAATTCTGTAGCAAGGTACCTGGAGCTGTAGCCTCTGTGGGAATTGTGGAAAAGAGTCTCATATATTATAACTGATGTTTTTATTGAACTAAATATGAAAATGCAATCCGCAGAGCCTTACTTATGTGGATATAAATTAAATTGGTTCTATGCAGGCTCCCTGTTTCCATTGTGCCATAGAATTTTAGGTTGATAATGCATAACTTTCAGAGCTGTCAGGGGAAGCTGCAAGTTTTGGCAGCCAGGTAGGAAACAGTTGAGGCTTCTGGCACCTGGAGAGGGCCAGGAGACCACTGGGATAAGCACATTGGCTGGGTGTTCCTGTTAATGTGATTTGTGTCAATCACTGGCCAGCTGAGTCAGTACTGACATGAAGAGAGAACTTCACACCTCTTAGATTATTGTACTAGGCTCTTTACAGACTCATGAAGACAACACTTTAAGGATGCACTTGGTTCATGCTTTCAAAGTCTTCATCACGGTTTCAAAGGGGGGCTAGGGCTCCTAGGTGCTACTATAATTTTTTTTTTTTAATTGATAAAACAGAAGCCCAATTTTAATGTTGTTTTTCTTAGTCCTCACCTTTTCCCTTATCCTTCTCAGAAGTGAGTATCTGAAAATTAACTAGAATTTAAGTCTGCAGTAAGTTTAAGACCCTTAGAAGGATGGCCAGTGGTTAGAGCATTAGCTTAGTAATTGGGAGACTTTGGTTCAAGTCCCTGCTCCACCAAACAACCTCCAAGACACTGACTCTGTGCCTTAGCACCCCACCCATAAAATGGAGATAGCAGCACCTCCCTACCTGAGAGTGTTATGAGGGTAAACCTATTAAAGATTATTAAGGAGGACTCACTGCTGTAATAGGGGCCAGTAGGACTGCCTATATACAACTGAGACTGCTGAATATTTCCTTCATACCCTCCACAAATCTTATCTAGATACTGCTGCTTCTCTAGCCTGCAAGACCAGCTTGTGAAATGTTACCTACAACAAGCACAGACTTAACAGAAATTGTGCCATCACAGAGCACCTAGTCTACAGCTGCAGGGATCAGAGTCATTACAAAAAGACAAAATAATAAAATCACTAAATGCCTTTGAGAGTTTCCCTTAGTCAGTGCTTGAGTATGCAGATAGGAGGACGGGGCTGGGGATTTCTCCGCCATGGCTTTTTGCTTGTTTAAGTAGCTGATTATCATTTTATACTTACTTTTGACCTTGCTTTAATATAAAACTAAAATGCCACTTCTATCTGTGGTCTGAGATCAAGTCAAAATTAAGATTATTAAATATTCAGCTAGTAGAATTTGAAGCAAGTTACTGGATATCCTTTTGCTTTGCACTTTAGAGCTAATCATACAGATTAGCATTAGGTCTAGTCCTATGCTATAGTAAGAGTAGATTGTGGTAAGCACTTACTGTGTGGCCATGACATGTGTTTTGAACTCACGCTACAGGCATGCAATATAAGCACAGTACATCCATCTACACTAATATATCCTGCAAGGCAAATGGCTTAGTTGCTAAAAAATTTATTAAACAGGCACGTGAACTGATGTGTTAAACTTGGTGATAGATAAATGTAATTTTAGAGTCAGCCAATGACAGATGGTATGCTCTTCTTCCTCATTTAATAGCTGTGCGAAGTGCTTAAACAGATCATTGATTTGTATGTTGTCATAAAAGGCCAATCATTCTTAATTACTAGGTCAGAGTGTAGATTCAAACTATTGAAAACACATGAATGGTGGTTGCTGTAGACTGCAAAAAACTGCTATCCATGTATTCAACGTCAGCTTCAAGGATATAGATCTGATCTTCTTGAAGCTTTGCCTCAACAACCAGAAGTTTTCACTTCTTCAAATTCACCCTCCCTGTGGACATAAAAAGTAGGATATCCTTTATCAGTTTCATCAGGCACAGCACTTCCTAAAACATATTTTTATGCCCTGTGTTACATCAGCTGTCCCAGATTCCAAGTCTACTTTGACAAAGTAAAAGTTTTCTAGCCTGCATAAATCTGATGTAAACTGACACCTGCTCAGCTTTTGACATAGTATTTCTACGTCTCAGTGTACACCTGAGACTTCTAAGATTTTGCCTATATAGTTCTCTTAAATCTTAGTTTGATGCAAGATTGACTTCATTTTTTGTTTCATTTGCAAACAATTTCATAATTTTTAAAACTGAAATCCATATTCAGTGAGTGTGTAAGAGGTGTTGGAACAAGGTGCCAAGTTTTTGGAAGTCCACATATTGCATTAAGGTTCAGTTTAGTGAGAAGAGTTTTGTGTGGACAAAAAAAAAAAAAAAAAAAAAAACCGATAGTTTCTGCTTCCATGGATTTCACATGAGCAGCAGAGCCATCATGTATCTGTACAGAATCAGTTCTAAATTCTTGCATCCACTTATAAAAAGAGGATCTCGCTTATCAAAAAGCTTCCTATGCTGTCTGCAAATAAAAGTTGTGTCATCTTTATGACATGAAACCTACTGATATTTAATCACCATGAACTCTGGAAAGCATATTCAGAGATCTTAAGGGATGACTATGATCACCTATCCTGAGCTTCCTCATAACCCAGGCCAACAAATCTCACTCAGTGTTTTCTGCATCAAGTCCATAAATTTCTTTTAGAGCAAGAGCATCTCTTTCAGGAAGCTATTTAGTTTTAATTTAAAGACTGCAAAGGGATGGAGAGTCCTGACTATCCCTAGGTAAATTGCTCCAGTGATTATTATCCCCATTTAAAATCTGCACTTGATTTCTAATCTGAATTTTTCTAGTTTCAGCATCAGATCTCATTATGCCTTTTTCTGCTACAATGAAATGTATCAGATGCCTCTTTCCTACAAAGGTAGTTGTAGATCATAATTATGTCAATTCTTAACTTTGCCTTGGATAAACTAAATAGATTGCGTTTCCTAAGCTTTTCTGCTAGAAGGTATATTTTACAGATCTCAAATCATTCTTGTAGCTCTTTTCATTAAGATCTTTAAGTGTTGACATCAGAACTGGACATAATATTCCAATATCTAATACCATATACTGATACACCTGTCTCCTAGTTAACAAAATAAATAAGCAGGAGACTATTAAACTATCTGCTTCCATAGAAGCAGACCAGACCACTGTATCCGGAAGGTCATGCTCCTATACAGTCAACAAATAAGCAAACTTACTATTACAATAATTTTATGGTATGTTCTACATGGAATGGCTTCATGGATTATGCAACTACCCTACCAGCAGCAACCCTGATAAAGGCACAGCCCTTGTTGCAAGAGAACTGGCCATCGTTGGCAAGTCAGTCAAATTTCACTAACTGTCACAAAGAGCGACTTGCAGAGATCATGGAGGGTACACATTCTTCTAGCAAGACTGCCAGGGCTCTGTGGATGGACAGTCATGTGTTGGCTTTGCCATTAGCAACTGCATTGCTGCCAAGCTCAAAAGTCTATCTAAAGGCGTAAGTGATCATCTCATGACTCTACAGGTGCCACTGAAACAAGTAGTACGCTACCACTGTCAGAGCTTACACTTCCATCATGACAAGTGCAGACAGAGAGAAAGAAAAGTCCTACAGTGACAGACAAAAACCTCAGTGTTTACACTGGCATCCAATAAACTGATCATCAAAAAAGGGGCCTTCAATGCAAAGGTGAAGTAATGCAGTAAACCACAGGACAGGATGGGGCTGGGAAAGAATAGCAATGGAACTCTGCTATTCAGTGAATGTGTCAAGCAGCAGCTAGTGCTCATGAAAGCCTTTTTCCACCTACCAGACCAAAAAGAAATCCTCATGGACACACCCAGGATCCAAATGATGGCATCTTATTGACTATGCTATCATCTGGCAGCAAGATCTACAGGATGTATGAATAACTGCAGCCTTGCACAGGATAGACTGTTGGATAGACCATCACATGATACGCTCCAAAACTGTATTTGTTAATATGGCAAGCACCCCACAAGTCATCATTTAAATCAGTGGTGTGCAACCTGCAGGCCGTCAGGGTAATCTGCTGGCAGGCCACAAGACAGTGTTTACACTGGTCATCCGCAGGCACGGCCGCCCACAGCTCCCAGTGGCCATGATTTGCCATTTCTGGCCAATGGGAGCTGCAGAAAGGTCAATGTAAACACTGTCTTGTGGCCACTGACCAACTGATTTAAACCGATCAGATAGCTCAACATACAGCAATTACAAGATGCAGAGCTGCGCTTATGTAGCTTCAACAAACATCAGAGCAGCTCTGCCTGACCTTGCTGGCTTGACTATTAGTGCTAATGTAAACAGTGAATGGGCAACTCTTCACAATACTATATATTAAGCAGCTTTTGCCATCTTGAGTACAGCAAAATGTCATCACCAAGCCTGGTATGATGAGAATGACGCAGAAATCCAACAGCTACTAATTCATCCTCTGCTCACCCCCTGGTTATTTTTAGAAAAGTCAGACAGGTCACAGCTCCTGTCAATTTCTGTTCATTGCCCGCAACTGTCCATGACTTTTACTAAAAAAACCATGACAAAGTCTTAGCCTTAGTCATGAGACCAAAGACTTCTATGCTTCTTTGAAAGATGTATATAGTTCTGCACACACCACTACAGTGCCTTTAAAGAATGCAGACAGCTTATCGCTGATCACCAACAAAGGAGACATCTTATCAGGGACGCCAACAGCATTTCAGTGATCTTCTGAATCAGGGACTGGCAACCTTTGGCATGTAGCCTGCCAGTGTAAGCATCCTAGCTGGGCCAGTTTTTTTTACCTGCCATGTCCACAGGTTTGGCCGATAGCAGCTCCCACTGGTCGCGGTTCGCCACTCTAGGCCAATGTGGCTGTGGCTTCCCGCAGCCCCCATTGGCCTGGAGTGGCAAACCGTGGCCAGTGGAACCTGTGATCTGCCAAACCTGCAGACGTGGCAGGTGAACAAACCAGCCCAGCCCGCCAGTGTGCTTACCCTGGTGGGCTGCGTGCCAAAGGTTGCAGATCCCTGTTCTGAACACAGCAGCCAACACTGTAGACGAAGCACAAATAAAAGCAGTGGATCTGCCAACATAGGCGCAGCCCGATCCTTTGATGGAGTTGGCACTGCAATCAGTGCCATGAGGAACTGCAGGGATCTGATGGTATTCCTGCAGAAATAGTCAAGCACTGAGGTGAGACCTTACTGAGACAACTACATGGAGATTCTCTCAATATACAGAGTATTGAAGATCTACTGCAAGACTTCAATGATGCCACTATTGTCACCACATACAAGAGGAAAGGTGAAAGTCCGACTGGGGCAACTATCACAGTAGCTCATTACTTACGTGCACTGGAACGATTCTGGACAGAGTACTCTTGTCTGCAATGCAACATCACTAATGGTGTGCTATCAGTCTCACAATGCTGTTTCAGGTCAACGCAAGGAATAGCAGACATGATATTTGTAGTAAGTCAGATGCAGGAGCAATGCAGAGAACAAGAGGACCTTTACACCTGTGTTCATTAACTTGGCTAAAGCATTTGACACTGACAGCAGATCTGGACTTTGGCAACTATTACATAAGTTTGGTTATCCAGAAAAATTCAACATTCTGAGGCTATGGCATAAACAAAAAGCTCAGATGAGTCTGTGCACATCGGTTCAGTATGACCCATTTCCTATCACTAATATTATTAAGTGGGCTGCATAATTAATCCAATTCTGCTCAATGTCTTCTATTGACCAACACTAAGTGATGCTACAAGAGACCTGAACGATGGTATCAGGATAGGTTTCCTATCCTCTGGAAAATTACTCAACTTAAACATGCTACAACCCTCCACCAAGATTTGAGGTAGTTGTTGATGAACTGCTGTATGCGAATGACTGCACTCTAGAGAGACGTACTCAAGACAACAAAATTGTAGTCTACAAAACATAGGCTGACAATTTTTTTTTAAAAGAAGTCACGTATCAATCCGTACGAGGAAACCCTACAAGAAACCAGAAGTCACCATCAGCACACACAGCTGAATGCTGTTACAGGACTTCTACTATCTTGGCAGCATATTGGTGAATGTGATGCTACTCTAGACAAGGAGCTGACAAGTTGCATTAACAAAGCCAGTTCCTCATTGGCAGATCATCAGGCAGTAATACCGTATTAAGCTTCAAAACAAACCAAAAAGATTAAAGCAGTTGTGCATTCCAATTTGTTTTATAAGCGTGAGCCCTGCATCCCATCAAGCTTCGAGATCAGGGGTGGGCAAACTACAGCCCACAGGCTGCAACCGGCCCCTCAGGGCTTTGAATCCAGCCCACGGGATTGCCCCTCCCCCGTGGCGCGGTGGACCTCGTGTAGCTCTCAGAAGCGGCCAGCACCATGTCCCTGCAGCCTCCAGGTCGGGAGGGCGACGGAGTGCTCTGTGCGTTGCTCTTTCCTCCAGGCACCGCTCCCTCTCCTCCCCCAAGCTCCCATTGGCTGCGGTTCCCCGTTCCCAGTAAATGGGAGCTTCGGGGGAGGTCCCTGGAGGCACAGCAAGGACAGCGCATACAGAGCCCTCTGCTCCACCTCCCGCAGGGACCGCAGCACTTCCTGGAGTGGCATGGGGTTGGGGACAGGGCAGGTGTGCAGGAAGCCTGCCCTGGCCCCAGTGCGCACCGCTGCCACCCCAGAGCTGCTTTAGGTAAGTAGTGCTGGGCCAGAGCCAGAACCCTTCCTGCACCCCACCCCCCCCAAATCCCTGACCTAAGCCCCCTGCCTGCCCCTCAACTCCCTGCCCTGCGCCCCCTCCTGCACCCCAACCCCCTGCCCTGAGCCCCCTCAGACACCCCACACCCCTTTGCCCCAATCCCTTACCCTGAGCCCCTTCCTGCATATTGCACCCCCTCCCACACCCCAACCCCCTGCCCCAGCCCTGCATACGATTTCCCCACCCAGATGTGGCCCTCGGCCCAAAAAGTTTGCCCACCCTGTCCTAGATAAATTCCATTTATGACAACTGCATACCATACTCTGCATCAAACAGCAGAATAAAGTTCTGGAATGCAGCCACTCCACAGGGATTGAAGCCATGCTCATCGCATCACAGTTACGCTCGGTTGGTCATGTGTTCAGGATGAATGATACCAGAATGCCAAAGCAGCTGCTGTACAGCAAACTGGAAGTAGATAAGCACACACAAGATGGCCAGAAGAAATGCTTCATAGACACACTGAAGCATGACTTGAAGCAGTGCATCATTGACGTCAACAGCTGAGAGTCATCAGGAACAGATAGATCACCTGACAAGCAGTAGTCAGCAATGGGATATTCAGAGACTAATCACAGTATGGCCCTTGCAGTACAGAGGCTGGAGTTGTAAACAGCAGCAGCTTCAGCAGACAGACTGTAATCCCTTCGACATTGAGCCAGATATGCATTCAACATAGAAAGGACAAAGCGTATTACCACCGTCAGCATGATCTTCGGTCATGGAGAATCACCACATATCCAAGAATCATGTTTGCCCTCTTAGCTACAGAGCCACACTAGGAGCTCACAGTCCCTTGGTTATCTATGATCCTAAGTCCTTTTCAATGTTATTGCATTCCAGGATACAGTCACCCACCTTGTATGACCTACATTCTTTGTTCCTATGTATAATGATCTTACATTTGGATGTCACACACAAGTTTCTCATTTCTTAATCTGCTCAGCTTCAGGTGCTTTGTACTTATTTGGCACAGTCTGTTGATTCAAACTAATAAGTGCTCTTTGGTTTTCTGTTTTTGAAACCACACACCAGAAGCCCAGCAGGGTGATCTGATGTTGTCCAAAAGCATGTTTCAATTTCCACACACACCCCCCAAAAAATCATGGACATAGTCCTTGTAAGAAGTGTTTAGAGTAGTTAGTGTGTAAGTCAAGGACTAATCTGCAAATTAAGTTGTCTAACCATGGCAGCAAAAGCAGCTGCCTAGTTTGCAATTCAAAGCTGCAACAAATTAGAGTGGCCATCTCCCCCCACTTCAGAGCCAGTTGTGTTTTGCAGCAGAGACAAGTAATAGGTTCATTTGCTAGCCAAACCAGAGTAGGATTTGTAGTAAAATAAAACTGCTGGCCTTTCTAGCAAAAGAATTACATGACTATAGCAGAGAAGCCCAGACCCAATCTCCTCCCTCCCCAGTCACTACAGATCTGTGTCTCACCTTGGTACGAAGAGATTTTGTAGATGTTTGAGAATGCTCTGAACATAAAGGTTTGGTTCCTTAATAACAGGTAAAGGAATGGAGTCTTTAGGTAACACAAGAGCCATAATCCAGTCAGTATATACATCAACACAATACTTCACAGTATCGCCTTCCAATGGGAGGGTCAGTCCATAACAAACCACCTCCATGGTCCATTTTACCTAACAAAGAAAGGTGAGATTGTTAAAATACTGTATGTACCAAACATAAGAGCATGTCTACATGTTCCTAAACAAGCCCAATGGTGCCAATAGCCCCCTTTTTAACTTTTAGCAATAAGCTATGAACATATGCATCCCTTCAAGAAGTATTTCAGTCTGTGTGAGTTTATAACATATGTAAAGGGACAGTTTTCCTTACGGGACAGGCTGGAGCTTGCAGTCTGGGGATAATCAAGGAGGCCCTGCCACACCCTCATGTCAAGCTATGTAGAACAGGGGAGAGCAGGGAGCAGAAGCTGGGAAGGCTTGCAATCACTCCTGTCCTGAAACCTTACTAAAAAGGGGACATGGTATTTGGTTAGTGTGTGTTGGCTTCTCCTTGACTCAGGCTATAAAAGCAAACCCATGCCTCCCCAGTTATAGGAATTAAGGCAGGACACACCCCCACCACCACAAGGGGTTTGTGCCCACAACTTTAAAGAAATTTTAAACAAACCCCAACTTCCAGATTGTAAATCATGCTACCTAGCAGACTTCACATGGAAACAAAAGCAACACATAAGAAAAGCTGTTTTATCCAGCATGTTGGGGAAGTGGAGGGTGTCAGTAAGTGAAAAATGTCGGTTAAGTAAGAGGGAGGGAGTTTGGGTGCAGGAGGGGGCTTGAGGCAGTGGGTTGGGACATGGGGTGCAAGGTGCCAGATCCAGGGGGGACGCCACTCAGCCTGGGCAGCTCCCTGCAAGCAGAGACTTGTCCGGGCTGCTCCTAGATGGAGGCATGGCAGGTGGCTCTGTGAGCTGCCTCCACCTGCAGGCATCACCCCTGCAGCTCCCACTGGCCACGGTTTCCAGCCAATGGGAGCTGCAGAGTTAGTGCTCGGGGTGAGGCAGGGGCAGCACGCGGAGCCGCCTGCTGCACCTCCACCTAGGGGCAGCCAGGACATGTGGCCACTTGTACGGAGCCACCCGAGGAGAGCCCCCCCCAGATCCCCACTCCTGAGCCACAACCACCTGCCCAAGTCCTCTCCCGCACCCACTCCCTCAGCTCAACCCCCTGCCAGCCCTGCTCCAACCAGACTTAATCTTTCAATTAAGATCAGAAATGTTGGTTTATGGAGTTGGCTGGCTGATGAAGTGCCAGATAAAACAGCTTTCACTGTACTAGCCTACAATGCTATTCAGCTTGTTTTCCAACTAAAGTTTGCACTTTATAACAATCCATCATTTGCTACTGTTGCTAGTTCTGCCTTCTGCTGCCATTTGTTATTGGTATGATACACTGACATGACATCACAGCCTCATAAAGTTTATTTCATTCTTAATAAGAACAAGCCTTTAAGCACTTTCAGTTTGCATTAAACTGCCAGTGTAGCATACCTGCATTTGACAACAGCCCTTCATACTTTTTAACAGAGTGCAAGACTGAACGACAGGTTAATATATTGTTAGGAAGATTAAATACCCATAATACGAGAAAGAAGAATATGTATTCTATAGTAGGTAAAGACAGTGCACATGTTGGTTATATGACTGACTTTCAATATTTGTCTATTGTGCCATAGGTTCTGAGAAGTTGGCCCAAACTGAAAACAAGGAATTAATAAAATTTTAATAGCTGGAGAAGCTTACTTGTCTGGAGAGCTATGTATTTCATAGAAAACATAACTCACTGGGGAGGAAAGTAATATAATTTACTTAGCTGTTGGGAAAAGCCTTGGGAAAAGCCTTCTACAGATCACTAGTTTAGGACTTGAATCGTATTTCAGAAAGCTTGGATTATTTAAAAAATTCAAAGTTACACTGCAGAAAGCTACACAGATCAGCTACATGGCAGTTAACATGTGAACAGAACCAGAACCTCCTTTGAGAAACACTTACTTCTTTATCTGTTTTTAGTAAACTCTCGCTCCCAGCTGCCGACGGTGTATTTAAGGCTTGCCCAAGAGGACGCACCACTGCATTTGCCACCTCCCTCCCCACATTATCAGGATAGCTGTGAAGTACACTGGTGTGACCCTGATCATTTTGGACAACAAGATGCAGGGACCTCCACTCTGAGTACATAGTGCCTCTATGCTACACACCAAGCAATACCTGGAAGAAAAAAAAGCAGCAATTATTATATATGCTTATGGTACACATTAGTATAACTCTGGCTAGACGACACAGAACATACCCTATTACACATTTAAAAATGCAAATGAGTGCTTCACACCCATGGAGAATTGGAAAGAAAAAAGAAAAAACCTCAGCCATTCAATTTCAAGAGCTCTCTAATATAGTCCAGTGAACCAGTATGTTGACTAAATGGAATTTGCCCATGAATGTTGATTACAGGTAGAAAATTAGATATCAGACATCAATCGTAAGACCTCTCTTGCATTACATCGATGGTTCAGTCACTTGAAACGACCCCTGCTCTTTCCTAGCAATTATGGAACAGACACTGCTCTTACTCTAACACCTCTTTTCACCTGAATGGAGGTCAATTCCAGAACTGAATTTAAGCGCAGGCTCCAATGTACATGCCTACACATTAGTTCCTAGCAACACCCATGATGCCAAGGAAAGGACCCATGACAGATCTCAAGGAAATGGCAGGCTATTAAAATGTTAAGAAAATCTGTAGAGATGATCTTGTGGGAAGGCAAGTTAAATCCTGCCCCTTTACAGCTAAAGGATCCTGGGCTACTGGGAAAAAGTTGGCTAAGCAAATGAGTGAATTGTAGTTTGCACTCTCCAACTAATGTTCCACATGAGTCTTTTGTTGCAAATTAATCCAGAAAACTTTAAAACCTCATTGAATTCTCATACATATTAAAGTATATTAGTATACTTATTAAACAGCAGAATTTCACATATGCCAGTCACTCAGACTATAAACTCTTTAGGGGTAGAGACTGTCTTTTCCAGGGAGGGAGGTACATACATATGTAATATGCCTAGCACAATGGGTCCAGTAAGTGCTACTGCAATACAAGTCATCAAAACCAGTAGTCTAGTAAAAAAAAAAAATACATACAACACGCAGTGGTCTTGATTTTATCCTCTGTTCTCTCAGGGCTTGTCTACACAAGGAAGTTTACTATCTTAACTGCTTGTGTGGACACACTTATTCTGGAATAAGAGTCTATGCAGTGAGCTATACTAGTCTATTATGCCAATAAATTAAGAACATAAAAACAGTCATACTCGATGAGACTAATCATCCATTTAGCCCAGTATCTTGTCTTCTGACAGTGGCCAACAAGTGCTTCAGAAGGAATGAGTAGCACAGGTAATCATCAAGTGATCCATCCCATCATCCACTCCTAGCTTCAGGCAATCAAAGGCTAGAGAGACACAGAACATGAGATTGCGTCCCTGCCAACCTTGACTAATAAACATCGATGGACCGATCCTACAGGAACTTGCATCTAGTTTTTTAAAAAAAAACAACACATGTTTTGGCCTTCACAACATCCCTTGGCAAAGAGTTCCACATGTGGACTGTGCATTGTGAGAAGCAGTGCTTTCTTTTGTTTGTTTTAAACCCTATGACTATTAACTTCATTGCTTGACCCCTGGTTCTTGTGTTATGTGAAGGAGTAAACTAACATTTCCTTATTCACCTTCTACACACCAATCAAGATTTTACAGACTTCTTATATTCCCCCATTAATTGGCTCTTTTCCAAGCTGAAAAGTCCCAGCCTTTTTACCTTCTACTCATACAGAAATTGTTCCACATACCCCTAATCATTTTTGTTGCCCTTCTCTGAACCTTTCCAATGTATCTTTTTTGAGATCTGCATGCAGTATTCAGGATGGATTTATATGGCTGCATGCTGATATTTTCTGTCTTACTCCCTATCCTTTTCCTAATGGTTCCTAACACTGTTAGCTTTGACTGTCGCTGCACGTTGAGCATATATTTTCAGAGAACTATCCGCAATGACTCCGAGATCTTTCTTAAGTAGTAAGAGCTAAATTTATAGTTGGGATTTTGTTTTCCAATGTGTATTACTTTCATGTCACCAATGAATTTCAGCTGCCATTTTGTTGCCCAGTCACCCAGTTTTGAGAGATCCCTTTGCAACTCTTCACAGTGTGCTCTGCATTTAACTATCTGAGCAATTCTGTATTGTCTGCAAATTTTGCCACCTCACTGCTTACCCCTTTTTCCAGATCATTTATGAATATGTTGAACATCACTGCTCCCAGTACAGACCCCTGGGGAACATCGTTATTTACCTCTTTCCACTCTGAAAACTGACCATTTATTCCTACCCTTTGTTTTCTGCCTTTTAACCATTTACTGATCCATGAGAGGACCTTCCCTCTTATCCCATGACTACTTACTTTGCTTAAGAGCCTTTGGTGAGGGACCTTGTCAAAGGCTTTCTGAAAGTTTAAGTATACTATATGCACTGGGTCACCCTTATCCACATGTTTCTTGACCCCCCTCAAAGAATTCTAATAGATTGGTGAGGCATGATTTCCTTTCGCAAAAGCTGTGTTGACTTTTCCCCCAACAAATCATGTTCATCTGATAATTTTGTTCTTTACTATTGTTTCAACCAATTTGCCTGGAAATGAAGTTAGGTTCCAGAGGCAATCCTGGCAATTACAGGCTGGCAAGCCTTTTTCAAAAATTGGTGTCACATTAGCCATCCTCCAGTCATCCGGTACAGAAGCAGATTTAACTGCTAGGTTACATACCACAGTTAGTAGTTCTCCAATTTCATATTGGAGTTCCTTTAGAACTCTTTGTGAATACCATCTGGTCCTGGTGACTAATTACTGTTTAATTGATCAAAATGTTCCAAACACCTCCTCTACTGACACCTCAACTTGGGACAGTTCCTCAGATTGGTCACCTAAAAAGAATGTCTCAGGCGCAGGAATCTCCATCACACCCTCTGCACTGAAGACTGAGGCAAACAATTTATTTAGTTCCTCCATAACAGCCTTGTCTTCTCTAAGCGTTCTTTTAGCATCTCAGTCATCCAGTGGCCCCACTGATTGTTCAAATTTCCCCATGCAGACAAGTTCTCCATTGTTTGTAGTGTCCTCCACGCTTATGATTAGAATTAATTTGCAAGATTCAAATAGGTGAAAAGAGATTCCGATGTTTGATCCAATGATAATGTTCAGTTTGCAGCCCTGAATCTTAAGTGGAAGACTTATTTTTTTTTAAGTTCAACAGAATCACCAGCTTAACATTTTAAGAGTTCAGGAATAGAGTCTCATCTTAATTACATTCATCATAAAGAAAAAGTACCATCAGTCTAACATTTCCCTAGGATCTAATAAACTAAGTCAAGCCACTGCTAAGTCTGGAATGAGTGCAGTTGAGCAGACGATTTCTAAGGCTTATCTTTCTAAAAAGGGAAGACTTGGTGTCATTCTGGGGTTGCATACACACGGCTGAAGATTTGGGCTATAGTTTTTTGAGTAACCCACATGGTAAGCTTTAAGTTACAGTTCCAACACAAAATAATCACAAGCAGCATTTAAAAAAAAAGTCTCAGATTCTCTTCCCTTCAATTAAAGTTTACCATTTGGATTTTGTTTTGTTTTAAGTTTGATCTACAGGAGGCAGGATTTCACAGCTCCGCTTACAGTCCTAAGATAGCTAAAAATTGTGGGCAGATACTAATCCAGTGGTTCTCGCTGGGGGTACACAGAGGTCTTCCAGGGGGTATGTCAGTTCATGTAGACAACTGTCTAGTTTTACAAAAAGCTACATAAAAGCACTGTCAAAGATAGTACAAAACTAAAATTTCATACAGATAGTGACTTGTTTATACTGCTCTATATACTAGATCAGTGTTTCTCAACATGGTGGTGCTGATCGCTCAGGGCGAGGGTTGCAGGATGGGTTGTGGGGAAGGAAATCACAAGTGCACAGAAAGCATTAGAGGGTAGCATGCAGGGGCCCCACAAAGCTAAGATTCATGCTGAAGCCGAAATCCAACCCCTGCCACCTAGGGTTGAAAATCAGACTTCTGAAAGGGGTAGAGCAGCCTGGAAAGGTTAAGAATCACTGCACTAGCCCATCTTCCAGGAAACAAAGAGGTGAAGGTTAAAGTGTGGCTTGCCAGCCAAGAGAAGTAAAAGCTCATTTGTTCAAAACATTTGCACTCAACCTTTCTCCTAAAAAGAGACTCTTGACCCAGTACCAAATAACAGGGCATGGCATGCAGAGATATTAATGCTTTCAAAAAGCAGGCTCACCACCTAAACAGCTTTGTAAATTAGGAAAGTCTCAGGTGAGCAACCCCCCATGCTGGCTTTCCAAAGAGCATTGTAGAAAGCCTACATTTGAGATTTATTTTGCTATTTTCCAGACTCAACTGCTGCCTGGTTTGAGGCAGGAGCCAGATGCACTGCTGATTAAGTCAATATCAGATGCATCAGAGCATTGAGTCTGCAGGAAAGAGCTCTCTCCCTACACCTTCCTAAGAAAGCAATTTAAAAAAAAATGTTTTTGAAGTGGTGGGAGCACAGTGACCAGAGACCTAAACCTTGGAGAGAAGAGGATGATCCCAAGACAGCCAGCTCTTTGAAGGGGAAAATGGATGAACCCCAGGTAGAAGCAGGGGAGAGGAGATCAGGAAAGCAGACAGTGCCAACTAGCCTAGGACTGTGGCCTTGTCTACCAGTAGGGTTCAGTGATTAGGGTCCAAGCCTGGCACTCATGAGACTTGGGTTCATCCCTTACTTTGCCACATACTTTGTGAGGGACCTTGGACAAGTCACTTAGCAACACCTATTTCTGACAGATGGAGACCCGATGCAGAGACTGTTTTGGTGTACTTTCCTACCTCATAGGTGTGTTATGGGGAATAACTACAGTCTCTCAGATACCACAGTAATGGATAGAGCGTTATTCTGGTAAACCCCCATATGGACAAGTAGCCTAGTAGAACAGTGCTTTTTTTCATTTTAGCTTAAACTTCTTCACAAGCAACATATGGTAACCCTCCTCCCCACAAAAGGACTCATACCACAGTAAGTGTGCCCACACACTGGGTGGAGGTGTTATACCAGTACAACTATATCAGTTTTAAGTCACACCTTAGGTTACACTGAAAAAATTCACATGTACACAAGGTCTATGTAATTAGTGTGCCAGCTTTGGAGGAAAGACAGGAAATTCCAAATCCTGATTATTCTGAAAATCCATCATGGGGCACAGGACAACCAAACCTAGGAGCGACACCGCCAGCAAGTTGCAGCCTCCCATGACTGGCTCCATCCTCCCTAGCACCAGAGCAAAGCAGCAGCAGTTTTTGGCTTGATTTCGCTTATCATCTTCCAGGGATGAAGGGAAGGAATGTACAAGGGGAGGAAGTAACTTTGCTGTGTGTGGGTAAAGGACAGTCCTGGAAGCAGGACAGGAATCAAGAAAGGGCAGAGCCTTCGCCGGTGCTTTGTACTCACAGCTGACTGCCTGATCTTAAGGATGTGGACGTTTATGTGCATCTAATAAGGGCTACATATCAGAATTTTTTGGTCTTACTATGTAACAAGGTTGTTCTGGTCAATGTTGTCAAAAAAAAAAAAAAAAAAAAAAAAAAAAACAAACCAATAGAGTGGTTGTCCATGATGCTGCATTATTTTGTTAATGTATTCAATATCATGTATTCTTAAAACCTGCATGAAAGCATTGCCCCACTTACACTTAGCTTGGATATTTTGCTGCATTGGTCAGATTAGAATTTCTTCTAGAAATTTCAAAACAGAAAGACTTTCACTTCAATGACTCAAGAGAAGTAGGATTGTTACTGCTTGTGGGCTTCTAATTAGAATAAACTATTCTAAAACAGTTTGTGCTTTGGTATCCAAAAAGCCTACAGAACTTGCCTGATGCTGAAAAAGATCTTATGTCAGATTCCAGAGATGATTTTCAATTCCATACTATATGGACAATTTTATAGTGCTCAAAAAGCGCCAGAAAGATTGTATTACCGGAAAGAGATTTCCCTAAGACACTGCCTGAAGAGTATCAGAGGGTAGCCGTGTTAGTCGGATCTGTGAAGCAGCCAGAAATCCTGTGGCACCTTATAGACTAACAGAGGTTTTGGAGCGTGAGCTTTCGTGGGTGAATACCGAAGTGGGTATTCACCCACGAAAGCTCACGCTCCAAAACCTCTGTTAGTCTATAAGGTGCCACAGGATTCTCTGCTGCCTGGAAGAGTTTACTGATCAATAAAGCATTTGTAAATTGTTTATAGCATGGCAAGCTGACAGAGATGAGACTTTAAAATATACATTTTACACACACACTTTTTTAATATATATATTTGGTGTGTTCTTGAATTTTAACTTTATAAAACTACTAAAATTGGTCCAAAATAACAGTTAATAGTTCTACTCCAGTGCCCTGTCCCTATGAAACTTGGGAGGATATTCAAGTTTCATAGTGATGTAATCACAGCTATCTTCGAATTCAACTTGCTATTAACACCCAAGTTAAAGGGAAAACATCTGAAATATAATTTTCCTCCACCTAACTTCATTAAACTATATCACAGCCTCTCAAATTTGGAAACAGGAAGTGCTTATGTCCTCAGAAGAAGCACAGAACAAAAAATATCCTCTCAAATTTCACAGGGAACTACAGAGGAGGTACAAATAACAACTTTGTTTAGTGGAGCAATTGAGAGGTTTTGAAGCTGAAAACATTTTTGTTTAGTTTTATTAAAACTGGGGATCTATTTAAATATTTTAATTGAACTGGTCATTTGGATTTTCATCTTGCTTCCTCCACATCCATTTAAATTCTGGCATGATTTTAGTAACTGTTATCTTAGAAACCACTGCAATCAGAACTTAATGTTTTATCAGTTGAAAACTAGACTTCCCAACTGCTTTTTAGCAAGCATAAAATACTGATTTCTTGCTCTTGCAGTTCTTGTGAGAGAAGTCTCTATATTAAAAAAAACAAACCACCACACACACGACAGAAAAATCAAGAGACCTGGGTTTTATTCCCTGCTCTGACAGGCCTTGGGCAACCAACTGTGGCCAAAGTCTTCAGCTCTGGCTAACTCAAGCTAGGCTCCTAAATCTATAAGGTACTTAGCTTTAAAAAAAAAAAAAAAAAGTGGCCTGGTTTCCGCAGGTGCTGTGAGCACCCACAATATCCAATTACTTCAGTGGACTTTACAGGCATTCAGCTTCCAAATCAAACCACTTAAAGTTCATCTTTATTTAGGAACTTGAACTAAGATCACAAATTTCAAATGCACTGTCTAGTCTCCATAAAATGGGATAATAGTGCATACCTACACCATAGGAGGGCTGGGAGATTTAACATGGTTTGCAAAACCATTTGACATCCTCAGTTAAAATCCCTATAGGAGGGAAACTATTAGGACACGTGGAACTGCCTGAATTCCACTGGGACAGAGAGGCAAAGCCTTCTGAAGCTTCAGGGGGGTAACAAGATTGATGCTAGAGTAGATACAGAATGAAAGTCAGCTGGCAAATGTGCAAGACTAAATCCTGAAGTCAGGATGGTGGAAGTTTGGGGGTCCCTGCTACAAACTTTTGGAGAGCTCAGATGCACTCTGGAAGATTTTATTCCAAAAGAAGGGAGTCTCTTCACTCCTTTTTAATTTATTTCCCACCACCTTTCAATTCCATTTTAACTACCTCTTTAAAGTGCTGGCATCTGCCCCTTTAGAAACTGCATTTACTGCCACAGGAGATGTTGTTTCTGCACCTAGAAGCCTAAGGGCACGTCTACACTACAGCTGCATACTGCAACTATCCTGCTATACTGTAAGCGCATCCTACATTGCGAGAAGGAGGTTGTCTCATGATGTAGTTAATTCACCTCTCCAAGAGGCAGTAGCTAGGTCAACAGAAGAATTCTATCAACCTAGCACATCTACACCAGCGGTTAAATGGACCCAACTGTGGTGCTTAGGGCATAACATTTTTCCACAGACCCGAACAATGTAGCTAAGTTGATGTAATAAACAGACAAGGCCTAAGTCTTGTTGAATGTTAATGGGACTTATTTTCCATACTGATTTAGTCACTTAGGAATCTTCGACCCCTTGTCTTGTTTTGCTCTCCCATTTATAAGTCACGCCACCACATTTCTCCCCACCACCTTCATCTCTCTGTCAATTAAGAGTGCGACTGAATGACACGATTGCTTCTGATGGTAGGGGGCAAGCCTCAGCAGCCTTGAAGCTTACTTCCAGTTTATGTCTTATATTCCTAAAAGGTACCTGCAGGGATCAGGAAGGGATTACTCCCCTCCACCCCTGTGTATTCTAGGTTTGTATGTTTTAACCTCCTTCCTCTGAAGCGACATGGATGGTCACTGCTGGAGATGGGACATTGGACACGCAGGGTCAGGGCTCCGAGATGGCACCAAGTATTCTCTCTCAGCTGCTTGGCTGGCCAGTTCTTGCTCACATACTCAGGACCTAACTGATTGCCATATGTGGGGTCAGGAGGAAAATTATGCCCCAGGCCAGACTGACAGCAACTTTGGAGGTTTCATCTTCTTCTGCAGTATGTGCACGTGGGTCACTTGCCAGGATTATTTGGGTATGCCTTACTTAAACATTTCCCAACTATTGACAGGGCCGTAAGGCACTAGTGCACCTCAGTCCCTCCTATTCTCCATATGTGGCACATAACAGTCTAGTCTCCTGAGGGACACAGTAATTTTGTCTGATTTCAGCTGTGAAGGCAGGGCTATGTAGTGACCAATCAATTAATAGAATTGTGGTCCTTTCTCAACAATAGCACTAATTACCCCCCCCCCCCAACCTCCGGCCCATTTGACAACTCTATCTGTCACCCAGCTGTGGGGACCTGCTACACAAGACACAGACAAAATCAGGTGGTCCTCGGCCCTTGAACTCCAGGAACTAGATGTACCCCCAGCAATCTCCTAGATACAGGGAGCACTATGAAGTGCCAGAGAGACCACGCACTAACAGAATGGCTATCAGCTGAGCCACTCCAGCTCCACAAACCCTTCAAAGAAAAATCGGGGTGGAGAGAAGGAGCGAGGACAAACTTATAAAAAAGCAGCCAACAAGAATGACACTGGCTATTATGTAGGCTAATTCGAGATACTCTTTGCCATCCATGAGCCAATAACCCAATTCTAAAACCACTCACATCTTCTATCCATTAGTAGAGATAAAACCCAGCTTTTTCGGACCCTGAAGAAAATATCAAAATTTGGATAACCAAGTAACTAGTCAAACAGTCCTTCCATCTTGCATTCTCATAACTGCCACAAAGCACATCACTGAACACAGTCTGAATATCACGTAAAATCAACAGTCAAAAGAACAGGAGACGGGCACCTTAGAGACAACATTTATTGAGCAAAGCTTCAGCACACCCACTTCATCTAGCAGTAGTGAGAATACGTAGAAAACATCCTGAGCACAACAAAAGGCAGCACTGGAACTCACGTGGAAACTAAGAAAAGGGAAATACAGAAAATCTGCCCACAAATATAACACGCAACCTCACAACCTCAGCAACAAGAGCTGGAACAGGAAGGAGAGAGAAAGCTCACTCTTTCAATAGGCTAGTAAGGCAATCTTCAAATTGATACAATAGCGACGCGAATAAAAATGAGTCTCCCAAGCACGCAGACATCAGAGCAGCACTTGCAGAATTTTTCTGCCAGCAGCAGGGTGGGCACGAGTTTCCCAAATAAGTGCTGGCCAAGCTAACCAAAAGGGAAGCTCTCTTTGCATTACTTAAGTAGATGATTCTGCATTCTCAAGGTTCTCTCCAAGCGCATTTTATATTATCAACCAGCTAGGCTAAACCTGACTCCTATATACTGTTCAAACCCGCTAGTCGTGCCTCAGCTTCGCAGCACTCGTCACCACGTCTCCTCAACGTACACTCAACCTAACCATAACCTCACAAGGCATGCCAACATGCCGAATAGGCAGCTGCCCCGCTGCCTACAAGACCCGCGAAAATCGCCACCCCCCTCATCCCCAGAACCCGCATCCGAAGCCCGCGCTTGCCGATCACAGCGGAACTCCCCCCCCGCCCCGTGGGCAGCGGCCAGCAGGCCCCAGCGCAGCCTCCGGAAGATGGCCGGCCCCAGGACGAAACAACCCCGCGCGCGGAGCCGCACCCGCGCCGCGACGGCACCTCTCAGCGCGGCCAGCAGCGACACCCCGCAGTCCACCCGTCAGGCGGCCCCTCCGAGACGCCCTGGCAGCCGCCGCAGCCCCTCACTCGCCCAGCTGCACGCACCGGCGCCGCCCGCAGCCCGAGCACGGACACGGCCCAGGCCTCCCCAGGGGAGCTGCCGCGGTGCGGCGCTGCCCGATCCGCTCCCTCCCCGCAAGGGCGCCCAGGGTCCGTCGCTGCCCGCCCGGAGGAGAGGGCCAGTTACCTGCGCCGATGGGCCCGGCTGGCATGTCGGGGGCAGGGCACCGCTCCGCCCTCAGGCGCCCGGCTCCATGGTACCCGCAGTGGGTGAGGCCGGCGACACAGCACAGGCGGCTCTGCTCAGCTAGGCTCGGCTCGGCTCTCTCCGGACACTTCCGGCAGCGCCAGAAAACTCACCTTGAGAAACCCGGTTTCTCGGCACACGAGGCGCGTGCACCACACCACACTGACTGCTTCGCGAAATAAGTTCCCTCTTATCTGCGCTCCACTTATTGGAAAGTGCGCGTGCGCGTGACATTTTCCTCATTGTGAAATAAGTCTCTAGCGTAGTCGTTTGCGCTTGCGCATTCTATACTGTCAACCCGCTTTCTCCACCTTTCTCTTATTCTTAAAGGGACAGTACGCACTTTGACAAGCCCTGGAGCATTGCCCCGCAGATTACCTTTACACTAAGGTATGTCTACACTACGAAATTAGGTCAATTTTATAGAAGTGGATTTTTTAGAAATTGATTTTGTACAGTCGATTGTGTGTGTCCCCACTAAGCGCATTAAGTCGGCAGAGTGCATCCACAGTACCGAGGCTAGTGTCGACTTTCGCAGCGTTGCACTGTGGGTAGCTATCCCACAGTTCCCGCAGTCTCCGTTGCCCATTGGAATTCTGGGTTGAGCTCCCAATGCCTAGTGGGGCAAAAACATTGTCGCGGGTGGTTTTAGGTACATGTCGTCAGGCCCCCCTCCCTCCATCCCTCCATGAAAGCAATGGCAAACAATCATTTCTCCCCTTTTTTCCTGCATTACCCGTGCAGACAACATACCATGGCAAGCATGGAGCCCGTCAGCTCACCGTCACCATACGTCTCCTGGGTGCTGCTGGCAGACGCAGTATTGCATTGCTACACAGCAGCAACTCTTTGCCTTCGCGGCAGCAGTATGACTACTAGCCGTTGTTGTCGTCTCCTGGGTGCTCCTGGCCGACCTCGGTGAGGTAGGTAAGGGATGCCTGGACAGACATGGGTGCTCCTGGCAGACCTTGGTGAGGTGTGTCAGGGGCGCCTCCGTCTGGACATAAATGGGAGTGCTCCAGGTCATTCTCTTCTTTAAGTTTTGTCTCATGGAGATTCAGTCCTGCCTGGAATATCATGTGAACTGGAGGCTTCTGCCTCAGGCTGCTCTCCCAGCCGGCAGCACCGCACAGTCACACCTACCTCAGCCTACCCCTTGCTCTCATGGCTCATGAAACCTGAACAGTAGTAAAGAGCAGTTCAACTATAGGCTGAGCAAGTGCAGAACAGTGATAGAATGTGCCTTTGGACATTTAAAAGCTCGCTGGTGCTGTTTGCTGACTAGGCTGTTTGTGATTAGAAGAGCACAGCAAGGCATACTGCGCATCACAGAGGCTTTGAAAACCAGTTTAATGACTGGCCAGGCTTCAGTGTGACAGTTGTGTGTGTTTCTCCTTGATGCAAACCCGCCCCCTTTGTTGATTTTAATTCCCTGTAAGCCATGTTGTCAGTCGCCCCTCCCACCATGAGAGCAACAGCAGACAATCGTTTCACGCCTTTTTTCCATGAAGACACCATACCACGGCAAATGTGCAGCCCACTCAGCTCAGCTGCCGCTGTTGTGTCCTGGATGCTGCTGGCAGCAGACGGTGCAGTAGGACTGCAAACTGTCATCATCAAACGACCACTTACGCTGCCATTCTGCTCTCCTGCAGATGCCATACCACAACAAGCATGGAACCCGCTCAGATCACCGCGGCAGTTGTGAGCACTGTAAACACCAAGCGCATTATCTTGCAGTATATGCAGCACCAGAAACTTCAAAAGCAGGTGAGGAGACGACGGCAGCATGGTGACGAGAGTGATGAGGACATTGGACACAGACTTCTCTCAAAGCTTGGGCCCTGGCAATTTGGACATCATGGTGTTAATGGGCAGGTTCATGCCGTGGAATGCCGATTCTGGGCCTGGGAAACAAGCACAGACTGGTGAGACCGCATAGTGTTGCAGGATAATTCCCAGTAGCTGTGAAACTTTCGCATGCGTAAGGGCACTTTCATGGAACTTTGTAACTTGCTTTCCCCTGCCTTGAAATGCAAGAATATCAAGATGAGAGCAGCCCTCACAGTTCACAAGCTAGTGGTGATAGCCCTCTGGAAGCTTGCAATGCCAGACAGCTACCGGTCAGTCGGGAATCAATTTGGACTGGGGAAATCTACTGTGGGGGCTGCTGTGATCCAAGTAGCCAACGTGATCACTGATCTGCTGCTATCAAGGGTAGTGACTGGGAAATGTGCAATTCATAGTGAATGGCTTTGCTGAAATGGGATTCCCTAACTGTGGTGGGGTGATAGAAGGGGAACGCATATCCCTATACCTATCCTCATATCCCTATCTTGGGACCAGAGCACCAAGGCAGCCAGTACCTAAACCGAAAGGGTACTTTTCAATGCTGCTGCAAGCACTGGTGGATCACAAGGGATGCTTTACTAACATCAACGTGGGATGGCTGGGCAAGGTACATGATGCTCGCATCTGTAGGAACTCTGGTCTGTGTGAACAGCTGCAGCAATGGACTTACTTTCCAGACTAGAAATAATCATTGGGGATGTTGAAATTCCTATAGTTATCCTTGGGGACCCAACCTACCCCTTAATGCCATGGCTCCTGAAGCCATACACAGGCAGCCTGGACAGTAGTTAGGAGCTATTCAACTATAGGCTGAACAAGTGCCAGAATGGTGGTAGAATGTGCATTTGGATGTTTAAAAGTGTGCTGGCCCAGTTTACTGACTCGGTTAGACCTCAGTGAAACCAATATTCCCATTGTTATTATTGCTTGCTGTGTGCTCCACAATCTCTGTGAGACTAAGGGGGAGATGTTTATGGCAGGGAGGGAGGTGGAGGCAAATCACCTGACCGCTGATTATTCACAGCCAGACACCAGGGCAGTTAGAAGAGCACAGGAGGGTGCACTGCGTATTAGAGAAGCTTTGAAAACCAGTTTCATGACTGGTCAGGCTACGGTGTGAAAGTTCTGTTTGTTTCTCCTTGATAAAAACCCATCCCCTTAGTTCACTCTACTTCCCTGTAAGCCAACCGCCCTCCCCTCCCCCCTTTGATCACCGCTTGCAGAGGCAATGAACTCATTGTTGTTTCAAATTCATGCATTCTTTATTAATTCATCACACAAATGGGGGAATAACTGCCAAGGTAGCCCGGGGGGAGTGAGGGAGGAGGGAAGCATTGGTGGAGTGGTGGAGGAGGCGAGGAGGGAAGGACAAGGCCACACTGCACTTCAAAACTTATTGAATGCCAGCTTTCTGTTGCTTGGGCAGTCCTCTGGGGTGGAGTGGTTGCATGCCTTGTGCACGTTCTTGGGTGTCTGTGCTCCTGCTGCCTTTCCTGCACCTCAACCACACGCCAGAGCATATCAGTTTGATCCTCCAGTAGCCTCAGCATTGCTTCCTGCTTCCTCTCATCATGCTGAAGCCACCTATCATCTTGACCCCGCCACCTGTCCTCTTATGCGTCCCTCCTGTCCTCACGTTCATTTTGTGCTTTCTTCCACTCTGCCATTGTCTGCCTCCACACATTCTGCTGGGCTCTTTCAGTGAGGGAGGACTGCATGAGCTCAGAGAACATTTCACTGCAAGTGCGTTTTTTTCGCTTTCTAATCTTTGCTAGCCTCTGGGATGGAGATGATAAGGGGAGCGTTGAAACATTTGCAGCTGCGGGAGGAAAAAAAGGGAGAGTAGTATTTTAAAAGACACATTTTAGAGAACAATGTGAAGACTCTTTCACTGTGAACCAAGCTGTTAACATTACATAGCCTCTTAAATTGAGGGCCTGCCGGTTTGGTGTGAGATATCACACACACAGGGCTGGCGGCCAACAGAATTTGGCTTGCAGGCAGACATGGTAAGCCACAGTCTTTTGGCTTCTTTAACCTTCCTAATATGTGGGAATGGTTTCAAACAGCAGCGCCCTCATTTCCCACACCAAGCACCCGTTGGGTTGGCCATTTAAAAGGAGGGGCTCCAGTTTTCAGATTAACGTGCAGCACAAACCCAACTAAACCCCACACACACACTCAATTCTCTGGGATGATCGCCTCCCCTCTTCCCCCACCACTTGGCTAACAGCGGGGATGATTTCTGTTCAGCCACAGGCCAACAGCCCAGCAGGAACGGCCACCTCTTAATGTTCCCTTAAGAAAATCACCCTATTTCAACCAGGTGACCATGAATTATATCAGTCTCCTGAGGATAACACTGAGAGATAAAGAACAGATGTTGCTTGAATGCCAGCAAACACCAGGACCATACACTGCCATGCTTTGTTATGCAATGATTCCAGACTACGTGCTACCGGCCTGGCGTGGTAAAATGTCATACCATGGAGGATGGAATAAGGCTGCCCTCCCCAGAAACCTTTTGCAAAGGCTTTGGGAGTATATTCAGGAAAGCTTCAATGAGATGTCCCTGGAGGATTTCCACTCCATTCTCATAGACGTTTACAGACTTTTCCAGTAGCTTACTGGAATGCACCCCAAGTCTTCAGGGCAAATTAATCATTAAACACGCTTGCTTTTAAACCATGTATTTACAAAGGTACACTCATCAGAGGTCCTTTCTCCACCATCAAGGTCCGGGAGCTCACCTTGGGTGGGTTGGGAGGGTACCGGCTCCAGGGTGATAAACAGTTCCTGGCTGTTGGGGAAAACGGTTTCTCCACTTGCTTGCTGTGCGCTATCATCTTCCTCGTCCCCAAAATCCACATCCCTGTTGCATGAGAATCCATTGACGGAGTCCACGCACAGGGGTGGGGTAGTTATAGGGGCACCCCCTAGAATGGCATGCAGCTCATCATAGAAGCGGCATATCTGGGGCTCTGACCCGGAGCAGCCGTTTGCCTCTCTGGTTCTTTGGTAGGCTTGCCTGAGCTCCTTAAGTTTCATGTGGCACTGCTGCGGGACCCTATTACAACCTCTGTCCTTCATGCCCTTGGAGATTTTTTCAAATATTTGGGCATTTCATCTTTTGGAATGGAGTTCTGATAGCACATATTCCTCTCCCCATACAGCAATCAGATCCAGTACCTCCCATTCAGTCCATGCTGGAGCTCTTTTGTGATTCTGGGACTGCATGGTCACCTGTGCTGATGAGCTCTGCTTGGTCACCTGTGCTGAGCAGAGCTCCACACTGGGCAAACAGGAAATGAAATTCAAAAATTTGCAGAGCTTTTCCTGTCTACCTGGCCAGTGCATCTGAGTTGAGAGTGCTGTCCAGAGCGATCACAATGGAGCAGTGTGGGATAGCTCCCAGTGGCCAATACTGTCGAATTGTGTCGACACTACCCCAAATTCAACCCAGCAAGGTAGATTTCAGTGCTAATCTCCTCATCAGGGAGGAGTACAGAAATTGATTTTAAGAGCCCTTTAAGTTGACAAAAATGGCTTTGTTGTGTGAACGAGTGCAGGTTTAAATCAATCTAACGCTGCTAAATTCAACCTAAACTCATAGTGTAGACCACGGCTAAGTCCTAAACCTTCTTTGACCCCACACCTGTCAGCAATGGAGTTCGAACGGTTATGCTCTGCTCAGCTCCCCAGACAGCCCAATGCATTAAGTTTCCTAAAGCAACATTCTGAGGGAGGCACTTAATTGTAATTTGTGACAAATTTGGAGGAATTTGCTTAACATACCCTTGAATCCCTGTAAGGCCTCTTTGTTTGGGGCACTTTCCATTTGCAGAGTGGCCTGTATATTCCTTGGGTTTCTCAAACTCCTGCATTACTGGGTACGTGCCTTTTGTGTTAGGGCATATTATGCCTCTGAAGACAGAAAAGTCAAGGATGATAGCAGGGATGGAAAGCCCCAAGATTCGTGGTGAGGGTTATAGGCAGGGAGGGAAGGGTTAACCAGCAGATCTTAGAAATAGCTGCAGCTTGTTAGCTTTCGGGAAACCACCTTGGAACATGTAAATACAAAAGAAAGGTGGCTGAAAGCAATCAGGCAGCAGATTTGGGGAGTACTGTGTGCACCAGTGAATCTTCAGGCTGGTCTGGATTTGAGTTATGCTTTGTTTAAAGATGTTGTCCTAAATCTGTCTAGGGTTTGTATGATGTTCCTCTGAGAAAAAGAAAAAAACTAGGATGTGATCCATGAAGCAATTTAGGTGTGTAAAACATTCCAGAAGTACGCACCTAAGTCCCCATCACTCCTGGAGGAATTCTGTGCCACTGTGCAATGCAGAATTTTGCAGAAGTTAATATTGTGCTTGCAGAATTTCCTTTCTCCCCACAAAAATGGGCTGCAGTGCTGCTGGCTGCTACTAGGGACCACTGGACACAGCAGAGCCCAGCTTGCTCATAGAAGACACTGCTCAGTGGGAGAGGGAGGGGCAGGGAACTAGAAGGTTCCTAGCAGTGGCAGCTGCAGTTCCCAGCATGCCCTGAGGGAAGGAGATGGTGGCATGCAGGAAACACCAGGCAAGCCTGGGACCAAGCATCAGGCTGTTTCTCCTCTGGAACCCTGGGCTCTGGGGTGGGTGGGGTGCGAGTATCTAGGCAAGGAAGGGCCTTGTGGTTAGGGTCTGGGGGAGGGGTTGCAGGTATCTGGGCTGGGGGGGGCATGACTGGGCTCGGGGAGTTGGGTGTATTGGCTGGGGGGTACCATATCTGGGTTCTGCGGGGAGAAAGGTTGTGGATGTCTGGCTGCCAGCTGGGCTCTGGGTGGGGGTGATAAGCAGGCAGAGAAACAGGAACTGGGTTGTTATAGGGACTTCTTTAACTCTCTACTCCTGGGGGAAAATTTGTGCATCTGTATGTGCATTTGTGCCGGACATACTTGCTGGCAGGTATTTTGAAATAAATTACCAAAATAATTGAAACTGGTTTGATTATGTAGTGTTATTTTGACAAATAAAATGTGCAGAATTTTGCAGGATTTTAAAATGTGCGCAGAATTTTTTTTTTTGGTGCAGATTTTTTTTTTGGTACAGAATACCCCAAGGAGTAACCCATGCTCAGCATTACTGCAATCCATGAAACTCCCACTTGACTTCTACCTAGTGCTGTAGGAGCCTTAGCTCAGTCAGAACCTAACTCTCTGCTTTAAACATTTCTTAGGTGTCTAAGTTTTAGATCCTGTGGTATGGTTAATAAAGAATTAAAGGAGGGTAACATAATTAATGCCAATCAACATGGGTTTATGGAAAATACATCCTGCCAAACTAAGTAGATAGTTTCTTTTGATGAGATTACAAGTTTGGTTGATAAAGGGAATATTATTGATGTAATATACTTGGACTTCTGTAAGGCATTTGACTTGGTACCATGACATTTAGATAAAAAACCAGAATGATATAAAATTAACACTGCACACATTAAATGGATTAAAAGCTGACTAACTGATGGGTCTCAAAATGTAATGTAAATAGGGAATCATCAAATAGGTGAGTTTCTAGTGTGGTATTATAGGAATTGGTTCTTCGGCCTATTATATTTAATGTTTTTATTAATGACCTGAAAGGAAATATAAAATCATTACTGATAAAGTTTTCCGATGACACTGTGTAGGCATAACTTGGTGTGAGTAGGCCTCAGTTACCAAGGTCAAGGGAGAAGATAAGCTGTAAAAATAACTCAGTAAAATGTAGCAGTGGTAACAATGAAAGATCTGTTGAAGGACAATAAGCAGATAGGGAGGAAACTTATAAAATAAGTTGTGTATAAGAAGCATGTGAACAAAGCATGGTATGTACAGGGATTAATTCTGAAAAGAACTTTACCAATTCCAGAGCGTGTGATAAAATGTGCAAGGGAAGACGCATGTGTCAGTATACAGTTAATCCTGTATATAAAGTAGGTAGACCAGACAGCAAGTGTGAAAAATAGGGACAAGGGTGGGGGGTAATTGGCACCTGTATAAGAAAACGCTCCAAATATCGGGACTGTCCCTATAAAATCGGGACATCTGGTCACCCTACTATAAGGTAACCAGTACCCATATTCTTTGGATTTGTGGTATTACCCTGTACTCTTCCCCTACACTTAAGCTTGATCAACTCAAATGTAGTTTGATTGTATGCCAATAAAGCATAATCTGAGTGACGAGCCTGGGGTTTAACTGAGTCCTTGGGAACCCAGAGGAAAAGGACTCAGAGGGAATCCCCACATACAGAAATTGGAGGAATGGTAAATAATGAAAGAGAACAGGTCACTGGTATGGAGCAATCTGGATCTCTTGCTGAGCTGGTGCAAGCAAACTGTATGTTTTAATATGGCTAAATGTAAATGTATACGCATAAGAACAAAGAAAGTCACCAAACTTACAGGACGAAGGGACTCTATCCTGGAAAGCAGTGACTCTGAAAAAGATTTGGGGGTTGTGGTGGATAATCAGCTGAACATGAGCTCCCACTGTGGCCAAAAGGGCTAATGCAATCCTTGGAAGCATAAACAGGAATCTTGAGTAGGACTAATGAGGTTATTTGATCTCTATCTGGCACTGGTGCAACTGCTGCTGGAATACTGTGTCCAGCTCTGGTGCCCACAATTCAAGAAGGATGTTGGTGAGGTTTCAAAGAAGAGCCATGAGAATGATTTAAGGGTAAAAATCCTGCCCTACCAATGTCACGGTCACAAGATTTTAAAAATCATAAATATCATGATTTCAGCTCTTTAAATCTGAAATGTCATGGTGTTGTAATTGCAGGGGTCCTGACCAAAAAGCAGTTGGGGTGTGTTGCAAGGTTATTGTAGGAGGGGTTGTGATACCACTAGCATTACTTCTGCACTGCTGTTGGCGGCAGTGCTGCCTTCAGAGCTGGGCAGCTGGAGAGTGGCAGCTGCTGGCCAGGAGCCCAGCTCTGAAGGTAGAGCCACCGCCAGCACCAGCGCAGAAGTAAGGATGCCCTGGTCTGGTATTGCCGCCCTTACCTCTGTGCTGCTGCTGGTGGGCTGCTGCCTTCAGAGCTGAGCGCCTGGCCAACAGCCGCCACTCTCCGGCCGCCCAGCTCTGAAGGCAGAGCAGAAATAAGAGTGGCAATACCGCAACCCCTCTAAAACAACCTTGTGACCCCCTGCAACTCCTTTTTGGGTCAGGACCCCCAATTTGAAAAACACTGATCCCCCCCATGAAATCTGTATAGTATATGGTAAAAGCACACAAAAGACCAGATTTCACAGGAGGAGAACAGATTTCATGGTCCGTGATGTGTTTTTCCTGGGCGTGAATTTAGTAGGGCCCTACTTATAGTCATAGACTAGAGGAACTAAATTTATTTAGCTTAACAAAGAGAAGGTTAAGGGGCAATTTGATTACAGTCTATAAATAGCTACATTGGGATCAAATATTTAATAATGGGCTCTTCAGTCTAGTAGAGAAAAGTGTAACACAATCCAATGGCTGGAAGTTGAAACTAGACAAATTCAGATGGGAAATAAAGCGTAAGTTTTTAAGAGTGGAAGTGCCAGAGGAGGAGAAAGGATTTCAACAGGGGTCTCCACTCACAGGTGGATGCACTAACCACTGAGTTTATTCTCAGATTTTCTGATGTGAGGCTCCCTCAATCTCTCCTATTGAAGCTGTTCTAGTGGACACCAAAACTGGACACAATATTCCAGCAGCAGTTGCACAAGTACCACACACAGAGGTAATATAACTTCTCTGCTCCTACTCGAGATTCCCCAGTTTATGTGTCCCAGGATCACATTAGCTCTTTTGGCCACAGTGAGACCTCATGTCCAGCTGATTATCCATGATGACCCTCAAGTTTTTTTCAGAGTCATTGCTTCTAAGGATAGAGTCCCCCATCCTGCATGTGCCCTACATTTTTTGTTCCTTGGTATATACACCTCTATCCCGATATAACATGACCTGATATAAGCCGGGTTCACACACAAGGCAGTAAAGCTCTGACACGCTGCTCTGAGCAGTGTGTTAAGGGTGCCGGGCCAGCCCGGGGCCAAGAGGTTCAATAACGGGCAGAGGGTCTCAAGGGTGGTCAGGGGCTTCCCCCCCCCCCCAAGGTCTGGGGGGCAGGAGCTGTGGGAGGGCACTTTTGGGGGCCCCGCAGTCCCAGAGTGGCCCCGGGGATTAGCAGGGGGCCAGGAGCAGCCCACTCTGCTTCCCTCACTCCCGTGTCGCTCGGGGGAAGGGACTTGGGGGAAGGAATCCCTCCTGCACTCACTGGCCTGGCCCCAGCCCGCTCCGCTAGCTCCCAGCCACAGCGCTCCGCTTCCCGCGGCAGGTGAGTATGGGGGGGGGGGCATCCTTTACCTAACCTCCCTACACTCACCTGCCGCGGGAAGCGGAGCGCCGCGGCTGTGAAATGGCAGAGTGGAGCGGGGTGGGGCTATGTCCGTGTCGCTCCGTTTCCTGCCGCCGGTGAGTGTGGAGGGCGATCTTTTCCCAACTTCCTTGCACTCACCGGCGACAGGAAGCGGAGCAGCCCAGCCCCAGCCAGCTCCACTCCACCAGCTCCCAGCCGTGCCGCTCCGCTTCCCTCCGGGCAGGTGAGTGCAGGACCTTTCCCCAGCAGCCCCCCCAGCGACATAGCTGAGGCCGAGCCAAGAAAAGTGGAGCAGGCTGGGGCCGCATCGCTCCGCTTCCCGCCGCAGGTGAATGCAGGAGGGGGCATCCTTTCCCCAACCTCCCCGCACTCACTGGCAGCAGGAAGCGGAGCAACGTGGCTGGGAGGTGGTGGAGTGGAGCAGGCCGGGGCCGGGCTGCTCCAATTCCCGCTGCTGCCGGTGAGTGCCTGTCAGGGGGCGGGGCAGGGCGGGGCGGGGAGGTCACGGTAGGTAGGGGTTGGAGCAGTCAGGGGGAACAGGGGGTTTTTGTGGGGTCCTGGGGGTGATTAGGGACAGGGGTCTCTGGAGGGGGCGGTCAGGGAACAAGGAATGGGGGGGCCAAAGCAAGTTGGATATAACGGGGTCTCACCTATAACGGTGAGATATTTTGTCTCCCAAGGACCATGTTATGTTGGGGTAGAGGTGTATTTATCAATTCCTCCAGGTGTCTTGTGTGGATTGAGGTAGGCACCTAACACATTCCCGCAACAAATGGCTTAGGCCCTTAAGCTACCTGACTCCAAGCTGCTGGTTACTGTTCTTGGTTTGCTAAGCAGAGATGGATACCTCCTGTGTTGCTGGCAGACCAAGTTCCAGCTCTTGAAAGGTTTTAGGCTTCAGCCGATCACTGACAAATTCCTTGCTGGAAACCAGTCTGTGCCATGTGTGTGCTAGCGCGGTTAAGATATTGGATTTACAGCAATGTGTTTAGTGTTTAGACTTTAATGGATGCAGAAATTTGCAGACATTTCATAATGTCACTTGTAATGGCTGTATGCCATGCTATAAGGAAATATATAACTTTTTGCTTTGTAACTGTAAAAAATGTTTGCTCTAAAACTGTGAACCCAGTCAAGAGGGGTCGTCTCCCCACCATCAAGAAGACCTATCAAAACTAAGGCTATGTCTACACTGTGGATCTTACAGTGGCACAGCTGCCTAGCTGCAGCTGCACCACGGTAAGGGCTCCTATGTAGCCACCCTATGCCGGATGGGAGAGAACTCTCTTGCCGGCATAATTAAACCACCCCCAACAAGCAGCAGTAGCTATGTTGGTGGGAGATGCTCTCTTACCAACTGTCCACACCAGTGCTTTTGTTGGTGAAACCTATGTTAGTCAGGGTGTGTTTTTTCACAAAAGTTTTGCCAATGTAAGTGCTAGTGTAGACAAAGCCTTAATGGACCATTGTGGAACATCACAATACAAAGACTTCGTTAATTGCTCCCTGGCACCCCTGAAGAAGCTATGTGCAAAAGGGCTCATCCTATCATCTTGTATTCTGGAAGAAGGAAAGAAAGATAGCTGACCAGAAAAATTTTCATCCCTTTTGCTGTTTGGAGTCTCACAGGGCCGGAGCTATAAAACAGAAGCAGAGATCCCCAAGGTCAATCTCAATTAGCTCTAATAGACATTCAGAGCTGACACATTACTACATCTCTGTCACCTTTTAAAACCATAGACTTTAACTACTCCTGTGGGAATTCTGTGCCCCTATATGTGCACAATTAATAAGATGTGCATATTTTAAAATTTTTTGCACAGAAAAAAGCTTTGGCTGGAAAGTGGCTGCAGTTCCAAATTTTGCCCACCAGGGGGAGCTGTGATGATATAACAGAGAAGCGGCTCCCAACCAGTTAGGGAAGAGAAAGAACATGCCTTTTTCACAGCGCCTGTTGGGCCAGGTCAGCAGAGAGGGGCGATGGGGAGACAGACAGTGTGGGACTGATAGGGGGTCAGATAGTGGCTCATAAGGGCTAGTGGGGGAGGACAGACTGGGGCAGGAGCTGAACTGGAATGGAGGCACAAGGCCACAGCAGGGAGGGAGGTGCGGGGCCTCATAGGGATGGGGTAGGGGGGTGCTGTGCCACATAGAGATGGGGTGGCTGAGTGAGGGCACAGAGACACATAGGGACAGGGGTAGGGGGTGTGGGGCCACATGGGGATGGGGGCAGTGGGTGTCTGAATGGGGGTGGAGGGACACGTGATCAGGGCGTGCAAGGACACATGGTAGTACAGGGACACATGGTCCATCTTACCTGGGTGGCAAGATAGACTGGAATGCCCAAGGGGATTGTCTTTGACTCCATGGTAAAACTGTTATAGTGCTTTAGGAGTTCACACTTGTCACTGGACAGGTAAAATCGAATTATAGAACATAAAACCAGTTTGGGTGCTCTGCCCTGCTCTTTGACAGTCTGCCCTGAGTTTGGTACTCATGGTCATGAGGCACTTCAGACAGTGTGACATGTCTCTATAGCCCAGCATTAGGCTCCTATCTCTGCAAGAGAGGAGGAACTTGGCACACACCCCTCTGGTCGGCATCCCCCCACCCAGTATGTTGACTTTTGACTTTTGTGGGTTGCAGTCTAAAGAGCATCTGTCTCCCCAGTCATTGTACAGGGCACCTGGGCACCTAACGCAGCTTTGTGGATAGCAATGTCATCCCTGTGATTTTCTAGATGCTTAAAAGTTAGGCAGTATGATCTCAGAGCTCCCCAATACCAGAGGGGAAAGGGCTCCCCGCCATATGAACAATAACACTCAGCTAACCTGACCAGCTCAATACACCTCACACCCTGTCAACATGATATTTATTTGAAAGGTGTCATGTAAGACATCATCTCAAAACTAATAATACACTGGTCATTAATACTCACTGAAATATCTATAACAGCACTGTAGGTGAAATTATGGATACTCCCTACATAACCAATCTGACTGTAGCCCTGACACTTGCTTTTGTTCAGTTTCCAGTGTTGGATTTGGTACTGCTTGAGGTTTTTTTTCATGTTACACAGTCACGTGTAGTAACTCCTGTCCTGAATCAGCAAATCCTCAGAGATGTGAGACATGCTGTTTTGGTTTCACTCATGTGCAGTGGTAATCTAGAGAAGTCACCTAAACACAGGGACCCAAAGGAGAAGTGAAGGGGAAGTCTAGCACTTTGAGTATAAAGTCACAATTTTTGGCTTGTTTCCAAACCTGAAGCTGGTTTCGTGGGGTAGTGCTTGTGTTTGATGGCCTTATTCAAGTATTCTGAATCTATATAAATCCTTAACTTGTTTGAGTTTATTACAATGTCCATACTGTTAATCTGTTCAGTCTTAATGTGCTCATTCACATCTAGTTTTACCGTCCAGTTAAATTCAGTTTTATTTCTCAGTGCTAATAGGACTTCCTGTGGTACGTGCATTATATTCTTAATACATCACTAGTATGTTAAATAACTCATCAGATTCTTTGAGAACATACTTTTCATCTTGTCCTATAGGAGAGGTATCTCCCTTCCTGCAACCAGTATAGTATGCCTTAGTTTCCCCTCTTTCCAGGCCCAGCTCTATTAATGACCAAACACAATGGAAATCTTTGACACATACACTTCTCCTCCAAGGTGTGATGCTGGCAGACCAAATGCCAGCTCATGTCAAAGCACCAAGCCTCACTGAAAGCTTACAAATGTATAGCTGGAAGCCAGGCCAATTCACTTGTGTATTAGTGTAGATCAAAGTGATTGTTAAATGTATGAGTGTATTTGGTGTTTAAATAGCATGACAATTAATGGGATACTGCATGCCTTGTTTTCATTCATCTGTATCCCAGTTATAATGCAGTAGCAAACATTTACATTGTATATCCCTCTCTAACTAAATAACCCATCAAACAATAAAGAAGCCTTGTGGAATGCAAATGAAGAACTTTAACTGGAAGGTGCTAATTTCAAAGCAAGTAGTCAGTGTGTGTGATAAGTGGAGATCAAAGACTTTAAATGTATTCTTCACTCTCCATCATCAAAGAAAGAATCCATGTGGGTTGTGACCCTCTGTCAGCTTGTTTTCTGTGAGAAGAAGCTATAAATGTGGATTCAGGAAAGGATCCTTCATCTCTGGACTGTCTGTATTCTAACAGGGCAGAATAACTGAATGAGAAGACAGAGATCCCCAGAGTTATTCTGGGTAACCCTGAGAGACTTTGGGGAAACTTGCAGATTACTACATTTCTGTTACCATTTGGAATTACAGACTGCCACTCCCCTGTACATGTATTTTACCTGCTTTAACCTCTCAATAACTCTCATTCTGTTTTCTTAGCTAATGAACCTTTAGTTAGTTTATTATAGAATTGGCCACCAACACTGTCTTTGGTGTGAGATCTAGGATGCAAATTGACCTGGGTCAGTGACTGGTCTCTTGGGACTGGGGGTAACCTGGAATATGTTGTGATTTTTGGTGTAAGTGACCACTTATCACATAGACTGGACAGTCTAAGAGAACTGTCTGTGACTCCATTCCAAGACTATTGGGAGTTCACACTGGGTACTGAGTTGGTGAAATCTTATTATAGAACACACCAGTCTGGGGTGTCTGCCCTGCTTTTGACAGTCTGCCCTGAGGTAGGCACGCATGGGCATGAGTCATACCAGACACTACAGCGTGACACAAAGGTTTAATTTATGACTAACAGAATATAAACATCCCTTCACCCATCTCAGGGCTCCAGTCACAGTACCCTGCCCCTTCCTGTTTGAGTGCTTCTGAGCTTTCCTCAGCCTTTCTTCTTGGCCCTCCACAGAGCGCCTTTCCAACCACTTGCTATGTGTCTCAGTGTGCTAGCTCCTACTGAAGGGACAGGAATATTTATTTCCTGTAGGTCACATGCTTGCTCCTAGTCATGTGTCCCAGGACTTCAGCTCCAAACTGTTCCTCTGGACTGTATCTCCTGGAATTTTCAGCATTAAATAGCCGGGTTCCCTAACAGGCATGCATGCCACACATGCCCAAAGGTTCAGTGCCCTGTTATAAGCTATATATCCATCTGACAACCTGTACTTGCAGACAGTTCTTCGACACAAACAAACATGGGACTTCCTGTTCTGCTATTTCAAACTGTGAGGTGGCATCTGTCCTCACACAGATGTGCCAGTGTAGCTTAGCCATAGAGGTCATTCTGTGCCCACTTCATGAGATGGGCTTGTTTTGTTTTGTTTTAAATGTGGTGGCCACTAATAACTTTGTGATTCCACTGTACTCAGCTCCAGGATCTATTCTGAAAATCACCTTTGGTTAATTCTTTCCAGTGTCATAAAACAACTTATTGTCAAACTCCTGCTTTGTAAACTTAAGAGAGTCAGCAAAGAACTCTGTTCTGCATCATTTTCGGAGCTTTGTCTTCCATCAGTATGTCCATTAATGTACAGTATCTTGCTTTTGTATTTCTTTACAACTTATGCTGCAAATGACAGGCTTTTGCAAAATGGTTGCTTCTGTTGCATGAATGCAAATCCACCCTGTGTGCTGAACACAGGCCGGTGCTTCCATTTAGGCAACCTCGGCGGTCACCTAGGGCGCTAGGATTTGAGGGGGTGGCATTTTGCTGCCCTTGGCGGCAATTCGGCATCAGGGGGTCCTTCCGCGCTCTGGGTCTTTGGCAGCAATTCTGCGGAGGGTCCTTCACTCGCTCTGGGACCCACCGCCAAAGTGCCCCGAAGACCAGGAGCCGTGGAAGGGCCCCCGCCGCCACAGAATTGCCGCCAACGACTGGGAGCGTGAAAGGACCCCCGCCTAGGGCCCCAAAAACCCTGGCGCCGCTCCTGGCTGGACACCTCTGTCATGTGTTATAACTGCCTCGAGACGTTTGGCAGACAAATCTAGTCTCTGCCATATGTTTATTCTTGCATTCTGTCTTTAAGCTTTGGGATGCATGTTTAATTAGACACACATCTGTTCTTTCAGTATTTGCTAAAACATTCAGTTAGGAAGCAGCTTTTGCAGGCCCTGCAAATACCCACTCAAAAGATCACTCTTTGATCTGACCAGGTTATCAAGTACTTCAGGAATAATTCAGTTAGTCTACTTGGTGGATGTTCAGTTTTATACAATTTATTATGTAGCGCTGTAGCAAAATAATCAATGATCTCACATAGTTCCTTATTCTTCTAAAGAAAATGTGCTTTTCCCAAGTGACATCTGGGCACTGTTGAAACTTCTGAATGCCTTTAACAGTCTGCAGTCAACCTCATGCTCCATGCCTCTTGGCCTGCTGATTGTGGTAGTGAGGAAGATTTCACCAACTCCTGTTTATCGACAATAGTACTTGCAATCCTGCCACACTTTGCAGGAAGTAACCAAATATTTTCATCCAATTCTCAGCCAGGTTCCCTCCGAGATAGGAGGATTGTGGCAGTGGCTTTATTTGTTCCATTTTTGCCAAAACAAGCCACATTCAACAAAATTAGACAAATTGGGTTCAGCACCATTTTTGTTTTAACTTTTGTTTTTCAATCAACACTTGCCCCTAATCTGTGTTCAGTGCCAACTCAGCTACACCTGATGCTGACATCCATTATCAGCAAGGAGTTGTTTTTCTGGTGTAGGCAAACCAAGAGTTATGCATGGTAGTTCTCTTCCAAACATATCACCACAGGAACAGAGGAAACTTCACAGCTAACGGTCTTCTGGCCTTTCAAGGGACTTGTTCCACTGGCAACTAAGGACTGGCTGTTAAGTGGTCTCCTTGACATAAGAACAGCCATATTAGGTCAGACCATGGCTCATCTAGCTCAGAATCCTGTCTCCGACAGTGGCCCGTAACAGACCTTCGGTGGGAGGCGTGTACAGAAAAGAGCAGTTATGGAGTGATCCACCCCTACTTTTCACTCCTGCCTTCTGGCAGTCAGAGATTTATGATGACTCTGAGCATAGGGTTGCATCCTTGACCATCTTGGCTAATAGCCATTGATGGACTTTGTAGCTTATAGAGATGATGCTTGTTTATGTTTATATAGAAATGTTGAAATGTAAGTAGGCCCAAAAATCTATTTCTTAAAAACAGATGAGGGAAGTGAGTCCTGGTAAAATATGAGTGAAGTGAAGTAAGACAAGTCAGAGGCAAGTTGGAGATAAGTTAGGACATAACTCAGGTCCTGTAAACATGTTTTGGTCCTAACTTATTTTTACAAGTGTTTCAGATAAATTTTTAATGTTTTGGAAAATGCTATCTATTTTTATAGTTATTGGCACATGGGATAGTTATGCATATGTTAATTAAGGTGATGTGTAATGTAAAATAGCAATGAAAGATTGGAAACTAATTATGGTAAAAACGTGGAGTTCATATTAATTAAGGGATGTTATTATAATTAATTATAAAGAGGGTAGAATGTTAATTTCAGATTAGGTGCATTCATCTCCCTTCAAGGTATCATTAGAGAAAATACACCCATTCTCTTTAGTTAGAGATTGATCATCCCTAAATGCATTATTTCATCTTAGAATGAGAGTATCAGTGCAGTATGTGGTTCCATTGTAAGGCCTGTTTGCTTAACTATTTCAGAGTAAATAAAGTATTTTATTTTATCACTTGTGTCATTCACAGTCCTCCACTAATTAAATTATCTGTACCTGCCCTACAGACTGGAACCTTAAAGAATTCCGACTATAAAGAATTCTGATTTTGAAGTAGCAGAGGGGTATCCGTGTTAGTCTGGATCTGTGAAAAGCAACAAAGAGTCCTGTGGCACCTTATAGCCTAACAGAAATATTCTATATTCACTTTTTCGGCATCATTCATTATTGATAGACCTCTATCATATTACTCCTTAATCATTTCTTTTCTAAGATGAACAACAGTAATTTCTCTAGTTTCTCCTCTTTTGGAAGCCATTCCATACCCTTGGTCATCTTTGTTGCCCTTCTCTGAACCTATTCCAGTTCCACTTTTTTTGAGATGGGGTGATCAGAACTGGACACAGTATTCAAGGTGTGGGCACACCCTATATTTATGTAATTGCATTATATTTTCTGTCGTATTTTTATCCCTTTCCTAACAGTTTCTATCATACTGTTAGCCTTTCTGACTCTTGTTGTGCATTGACTAGAAGTTTTCAGATAGTTATCCATAGTGACTCACAGATCTCATTTTTAGGTAGTAACAGCTAATTTAGAATCCATCATTGTGTATGTATATAGTTGGGATTATTTTTTCCAATGTGCATTTCATCTTCCATTTTGTCATCCAGTCACCATCTTTGTGAAACCCCTTTGTAACTCCTTGCAGTCTGCTTGGATTTAGCAATCTTAAATAATTTTATATCATCTGCAAACTTTTGCACTTCACTAGTTACCCCCTTTCCCAGATATTAATGAATATGTTGAACAGCACAGTTCCAGTTCAAATCCTTAGGGGACTCCCAATATTTACCTCTATCCATTGTGAAAACTGGACATTTATTCCTACCCTTTGTTTCTTGCTTTTTAACCAGTTATAGATCCATGAGAGGACTTTCCCTCTTATCCCATGAGTAGTGTTCTACCAAATTCACAGTCCATTTTGGTCAATTTCACAGTCACAGGATTTTAAAAATCATAAATTTAATGATTTCAGATATTTAAATCTGAAATTTCATGGTGTTGTAATTGTAGGGGTCCTGAACCAAAGAGGAGTAGTGGGGGAGCACCAGGTTATTGGGCAGGGGGTTGCAGTGCTGCTACCTTTACTTCTGTGCTGCTGCTGGTGGATGCAGTGCTGTCAGAGCTGGGTGGCTGGAGAGTGGCAGCTGCTGGGTGGGAGCCTAGCTCTGAAGGCAGAGCTGCCGCCAGCCGCAGTGCAGAAGTGAGGATGGCACAGTATGGTATTGCCATCCTAACTTCAGTGCTGCTGCTTTCAGAGCTAGGCCCTCGGTCAGTAGCCATCACTCTCTGGCTTCCTAGCTCTGAAGGCAAAGGTGCAGAAGTAAGGGTGACCTGGTATGGTATTGGCACCCTTATTTCTGCACTCTGCTGGCGGGGCACTGCCTTCAGGGCTGGGTACCCAGCTAACAGCTGCCACTCTCTGACCACCCAGCTCTGAAGGCAGTGCAGAAGTAAGGGTAGCAATACTGCAACCCCCCTAAAATAACCTTGCAACCCCCCTGCAACTCTTTTGGGTCAGGACCCCCAATTTGAGAAACACTGGTCTCCCCTATGAACTCTGTATAGTATAGAGTGAAAACACATAAAAGACCAGATTTCACAGGGGGAGACCAGATTGCACAGTCCATGACATGTTTTTCATGGCCGTGAATTTAGTAGGGCCCTTCCCATGAGTGCCTTCTTTGCTTAAAAGCCTTTGGTGTGAGACCTTGTCAAAGGCTTTCGGAAAGTCTGAGTACACTATATCCACAGGATCACCCTTGTCCACATGGTTGTTAACTCCTTCAAAGAATTCTAATAGAATTCTTCATCCTTACTATAGTCCTACCTACAACTGATTGGCACCTCTGTTCCACTCTGTGCTGTGCCTGTGCTATGAGGAAGCAATGGAAAGTAATGCATGGCACTGGGAAGAAAAACAGGCCTTCTCCTTTCTGGGTTGGCAGGCAGAGTCCTCCCCCAGGATTCTGCACCCCCAACCACTCTTTCAAAGAAGGAGAAAATGGGTTCCCCTAGCATCTCCACCAGTCCTCTCTGAGAGGCATCCCATATGCTTTCCCCTTGGATGGGGAGAAGGACAAATGCCAAGAACTCAGAATGTCCTACAGTATGTGTTGAGACTCAGGGGGAGACTTGAGACTGTGGGAGATCTGGCTAAAGAAAACCTCCTCACCGCCCAACAGACCCAGGAACTCTCCTATAACAAGGGAGCGTGGGTACCCACTTTCAGCCCAGGCGATAGGGTCCTCCTTCTACTCCCAAGTATGGAGTCTAAACTGCCAGTGGCAAGGGCCCTACGAAATTGTGCGCCAAGTTGGGCCAGTCAATTATGAGGTTGACAAACCTGACAAATGGAAGCCCATCCAGGTCTATCACATCAACCTGCTGAAAGCACGGAAAGAATGAGGAAGCTTATTCATTGCCCCATACCCCCCGGAACCAGAACTGGGGCCACAAGTTCCTTAAGCCATGTCCCCCAGAGGCCACACAAATGGGGGAACAACTTTGCCTTGAACAAAGGGCCCAGGTGCAGAGCCTAGTGAAAGTATTCCTGATGGTGTTCTCATCCCAACCAGGAAGGACCCACCTCACACACCACCACATACAGACTGAACCTGGACAGATTGTCCAGGAGAACCCCTGGCTACTTCCCTGGAAAGTGCGTGAGGCAGTAAAACAGGAAGTCCAGACCATGTTGGAGCTTGGGGTCACTGAGGAATCCCACAGTGAGTGGTGAAGCCCTGTCGTATTAGTCCCAAAGCCAGATGGCACTGTTCAGTTTTGCATCGACTTCAGGAAGGTCAGTGCAATTTCCAGATTTGATGCCTACCCCAAGCCCCGTGTGGATGAATTACTAGACCGGCTGGGCTAAGCTCAGTATATCACCACCTTAGACTTAACAAACGGGCATTGGCAAATCCCACTCACACCAGAATCGCAAGAATGCCACTCCATTCGGCCTCTACCAGTTTTGAGCTATGTCCTTTGGACTCCATGGGGCACCCGCAATGTTCCAAAGCCTTATGAACCATGTTTTGCAGTCCCATAACTCGTACGCCACAGCCTATTTAAATGATGTAGTTATCTACAGCCAAACCAGGGAAGAACGTCTGGCACAAATTGCAACCGTGCTCTGCTCCCTGTGACAGGCCGGACTAACAGCAAACCCTGCAAAATGTAAAATAGGGACAGAAGAAGCCACCTACCTGGGATACATTTTTGGGAAAGGCCAGATCCAGCCCCTTACAGATAAAGTCCAGGACCTCAAGGACTCCCCATGCCCTACCACTAAGAAACAGGTCAGGAGTTTTTTGGGACTTGCTGGCTACTACCCATTTCTACAGAGGTTCTCGACAATTACAGCCCCTCTCACAGATCTGGTTATAATCTACCAGCCCCACTCTGGTACACCTGCAGCAAATGCTCCATCTGTTGGAGGAATTAAAAGGCAGGGAATTAGCCCATTTGGGTGGCAGAGCTGGAGGTGAGCAGACCTGCAGCCCACAGCTCCAACAGAGCAGAGCAGCGGGAAGCCTAAGACCCTGACACAGCTGCCCCAAGGAGCCCTCCATGAGGGAAAGGAGGACCCACCCCAGAGACAAACAGAGAGGGAAGTATCCTGTGGACCTTGCATGTTGGTAACCCCCTTTAATTATTGTGGTTTGGGTTTCCCCACCAGGGGAAAGCCTTGGACTTAGCTGACCCCAGGGGTTGTGGACAAGAGGAAGAGCCCCAGGGAGGACAGTATTAAACAGGCTTCATTGCCAGACTACTGGTAGCCCAAAGGGTCCTGGGTTGGACCCAGTGGAGTGGTAGGGTCCCTTGGCCATCAGGAGTTGCAGCCATGATCAATAGGCCATGATCCTCAAGAGAGTACTGTTACACCTTACATGGACATACTTCGCACAAGATTTGTTGCAATTGTAAACAGTGGTAGCAACAATGATTATATATGGTCATACTTTAATCATCTAACGTCACATCTGCAATGCACCCAGGCCCCAGTGTGTACACTGCGGAGAGCCTGGCTTGTGTGTGTTAGCCACGTACTGCAGAGAAACTTAGAAAGTGAACAGGGGAAAGCTAAACACCGGCCAACCAAATACAGAGCAATTGAACATTTTGAAAGGAAAAACAAGGGCTATGTGAAGGAAGTGAGTTTTTACTCTATTTCAGGTGTGGGCAGGGGTGAGAAAAGTGTCTTACTTGGCATCACCTAGATGTGCAAACTGCAGAAAGCCTCAGCCTACCAGAGAACAATCAGTACTGCCAGATACTACTGACATGCAAGGAAGCACTTGGGGATTGTGCAGCAAATAGACAGCAGTGCATTCACAGATCCTAGACAGCGTCATCCACTGGGACTGCTGCAGAGGGAACCCAGGTCTTTTGGCTCTGGATCCCTGCTGTGTTTCAGACTCCTGGAGCCTGAACAGAGTCCAGCCACTGCCCCAATCTCAGGGTCCCTGGCACACTCTACCTGGCACCCTCCTTCTGAGTGCTGGAACCTACTGTCCAGCCACCTAGCCCTCTCAACACAGCACTGACCCTTCTTACTCCTCGGTATTTAAACACACTCCTCTCCAAGGATTCCACCAATATATACTGAAACCCGGTGATGCTTTTTGGGAGAGGCCTCACCAGGTCCATGGCCACATGCTCGAAAGGGGTTTCGATTAAGGGCATGGGGACCAGGGGGTCTTGGGGGTCTGCGGAGGAGCAGCCAGCTGGCATTCCAGGCAGGACTTACAGTAGTTCCTCACGTCCTGGTGTACGCCTGGCCAGAAGAAGCGCATCAATATTCAGGACAGAGTCTTCTTGTGGCCAGGTGTCCGGTCGCTGGGACGTCATGGGCTAGTTTCATGACGGCTCGCCGGTGGCACTGGGGCACGAGTAGCTGGGTCTGGGAATTCCCCATGCAAGGGTCCCGCTCAACCCGATAGAGGCGCTCCTACCGCCGTTCAAAGTGTGGCTACTGTGCCGCCCGGTGTGGATTAATGATTGTGCCATCAACAGTGGCCAACTGCTCGTACGCCTGCTTGAGTGTGGGATCGGCCCTTTGATCATGGCAAAAGTCAGTGTAGAGCAAGGGCTCACCAATAACTTCTGGGGAAGAGTCCTCAGGGTCTCCCCCCAGTTTAGTACGGTCAGGTGCTTCCCCTTCCTCTACCCAGGTCTCGGGGGGGGGGGTCTCCTTCCAAGTGGGGTGACCCTCGGCCGTTCCCCGGCATTGCAATGGAAGACATCTGGGAACTCTGGCCAGGCTCACCCCAGGATCACCGGAAATGCGAGGCGCGGGGCTAGACCAACCACCATAGGTCGGGTGACCCCATCCACAGTTAGCTGGGCTCGAGTACTGGGGTAGGGCCGTATGTCCCCGTGAATACACTCGAGCTGGATTGTCCCCAGGCGGGCGTCAGTCTGGGAGCCTAAGTTTTGATGAATCAGCGTCTGGCCGCAGCCTGAATCAATGAGGGCCACCGTTGGGTAACCCTCGACAACCACCGGCACTGTGATCTTGATGGTTTGTGGCCGTAGGACACGGGCTCCCCCGGTGCAGACCTGGTCAAAGTGAGCTCCTCCAGGGTTCATCTTTCGGGCTGCAGCTACTGCTTGTGTACCTCCCTTAGCTCCTGAACTATCAGCAGGGACCGGGCACCTGTAGGGTAGATCAGGCTCTGGAACGATTGCCGGAAGGTTTCCGGACTTAGATTCAGGGCATCCAAAATTGCCGCCTTTACCTGACTATAGTCCCGTGCTGCGTCTGTGGACAGGCCCTGATAGACAGTTTGGGCGGTCCCGGTCAGGTATGGGGCCAGAAGGGTAGCCCATTGCTCGGTTGCCCAGCCAGCAACTACCGCCACCCATTCAGACGTCACCAGAAAGGCCTCTGGGTTGTCGTTGAGGCTCATCTTCATCAGCCGAATAGGTGGGGTGCTGCTGGGTGGTCCCGGGGGACCCACCGGCTGGGGCTTCGCGGGATAGGGCAGCAGTGTCGCCAACTGCTGCAGGCATTGTTGCTGGTGGTCCCGGTTCTGGCGTCCCAGTTCCAGAATCAGCTGCTGCTGCTGTGTCCCGAGCTGCTGGACCAGTTGCTGCTGCTGCTGGAGCTGGGTGGTGGCCTGCTGCTGCTGAAGCTGGACCTCCTGCTACTGCTGTTGGCTCCCTGCCAAAAATTTAATAAGCCTGTCCATGTCCATGGCTGGCTTGGATAAACCTCCTCAGATCCCTGCTCACAGGGATCGGGGTCCTGGACAAACTCCCCACTTCTGGTACCACATGTAGGTGTGTGTTGTTGGGATCTCCCCTCTCCGGGGCAGCTGGGAGCCACGCTGCCTCACTACACAAGTCCGGTGAGTCAAGGAGTTAGCCTGGTGGGGCAGGAAACAGTCAAGGGCTCAGGCCCTCAGGTCGGAGCTGAGCAGAGTTCAATAGTACGCCCAGGCCCTCAGTCAGGGCGGGGCAGCAAACAAACACTTCAGGGCTCAGATCCCCAGGCAGGGGCTGAGCAGAGAGTTCAGTAATAAGCCCGGGCCCTAGGTCAGGGCGGGGCAGCAAACAAACAGTTCAAGAGCAAAGCCCAGGCTCCTGGTCCTGAGCATTGGGGTGAGGGGGAGACTGCCACCCGTAAGTGAGTTGGCAGGGTGGATGCAGACCCGCCCACTCCACTGCGTCCCAGCCCGAGGCCCTGGCAGCGGCAGGTGACCTGCTGCTGTGTCAGTAGGGATCCTGGCCGCAACACACTGACATCAGCTCTGGGTGTACCCCAGCCAGACTAGAGTCGGCTGCCCCTGGGCTATTCCGACCTCTCTCTCTAGCAGTACCTGCATCTGGTTGGCGTCCTCTATGGCATCGAGCACCATGGGCTCCTTGGGGTATTCCACAAGCGGTAAGCTGGGCAGCTCCTCTGGGTCCCTTCTCACCGGTAGGCTTGCTGGCTTCTCCGACGTCTGGTCAGCGTCCGGCCTTGACGGGTATGGCCAGTCCTCGAGATGGTCACAGGTAGCAGGAGTCTCCCCAGCAGGAGCTAGGGCACCAGCGTCTGGCCTCTCCAGCAGCCAGGCAGCTTCTGAGCCCTGGGGTTGGGCTTTTATACTTCTGGTCTACGCCTTGACCTCTGGGGGGCGGGTGCAGGCTCCAGTGGCTCTGCTCACTTTGGCATCCAGCGGGACTCGTCCCTCTCTGGGGCGGCTGGGAGCCAGGCCGCCTCACTACACTCACCCAGACATGAGTGTTTCCTGCATCAAGCAACGGGGTGTCACAGGGGGAAGATGTACCCATTACAGCTAAACAACTAGTTGTAGCTACTGTCACAAACCTCTTCTTTCACAGGGTATGAATTTCTAGCCAGGAGGTGGCTACACAACCCTGTGTTGCTGGTGTTAGGGCCAATTTGGCATTGCAGACATGAGTAATCTACAGTGCAAAGCTGTTTACTGTGAGGCCTTCAAATGGTAGTTCAAGATGTCAGGAGTGAGCTCCTTCAGCTGAGGACTAGCCAGTCCATCTCCAGACAGATTAATCAGCTCAGCTGGGTCCTGGCTGAACCACCTGATTGGCTGAAGGGAGCCAGCAAGCCTGCTTTTAACCCCAGCTCAATAAGTAGTTCTACCTGTGTCTGCCTTGTTTCCTGTCTTGCTCCAGTCTTATTCCTGTCCTTCTTTAGTCCGCTCCAGTCCTGTGTCCCTGCTTGCTTCTGACTCTGCTTCTGACCCTCAGCTTGAGTCCTGGTTCCTGGCTCCAACTCTGACCTTTGACTCCTGTTCTAGCTCATGCCCCAGTAGGACACAAGATGTCTTACCACAGGCAGTGATGTGGGGTTTTACTGGGGCCTGGCAGAACTAAAACATTAATGTGCAGCTGACTGTGGTAGCTGTCCAGTAGATTTGTAGAAGACAGTTAACTGAGTTTGGAACTACTCGCCCCCCACCCCCACCCCAATTCAGATGTTCTGTAAATAGCCAGCAAACGCTGCCATGCATGAGCGAAAAGCTGGGGTCTGACCACATCTGCATGTAGATCTTAGTGCAGAGTCTGTGATTGCATTTATTGGTTGATGGTGTCTCTGTGAAATAGGTGGGAGTTTTGCTAATGATTGACATCTCCAGTGACCTGATAGTCAAACTCTTATAGATACTACTAGTCTTCCAGAATGAGTTATTGTTGGCCCTGGTGTGGCTTGTGGTCTCATACACTTAGCCACCCAAACAATATGTCAGTGAGTTTGGGGCAGCTTTGGCATTCTCAGACTCTGATATGGGTCTACTTTTCTTAGCTGCCTGCTGTGATGCCAGTTCTCCCTCTTTCTCACCATTTCCAGTTTGGCTGTTCAGGCTTCTGCCATTGGGTCAAGTAAGTTCCAGTCTAAGGAGCAGGTGTTGATCTGCCAACAGTACTGACCCCAGGGACTGACCAGGCTGCACTAGATCAGTCACACACTTGGTGCAGCTGACTGGAGCTCTGGGCAGTCTGAAGGTTCATGTGCATCAGTTGTAGCCACACTCTATCCCTGGAAGGCAGAAGTTAATTGGAGGATGTAAATTCTTGGGTTGAAGCTGAGGTGGCCCCCTTCCTCCACTACAGCACCCTGAAAAAGTGTCTGACACCTGTACTTCCCAAGGTACCAATGAGTTCCGTGGGCCTCACTACAGGGATCCAATCTGTGCAACAGTTGGCCTTGTGACCCTTTGGGATACGGGTTGTGGATGTTTTACGTATTGTTCCTATAACCTTCTATCTAACAATGGTGCTAAGAGGGCAGAGGTCAGGGAAGGTTAGTTTGGTCTATAAATGCTTTTTGGGGTGCTTCACTGTCATAGAACCTGACCTCCCTGACTTTCCTTGGGCTCCTAGAGGCCAGGGAATCCACTTTGGGCAGCCCTGAGCTAGGCAAGAGAGTCTCCTCTGCAAGAGGTATATTGTAACAAACAGGTTCCGCTGTATCTGCTGCATGCATCTTCCCCCACTGACACAACAATCATCAAAGAGAAGAGTGTTACAAAGCAAAATCAAAACCTCTCACACAGCTGCCTTCCAGTTTGATCACATTCTTGGAAGACAGAATCCGTTTGTCAAAGCTAGTGTCCCTGGCAGATATTTTCACATTTGAAAGAGTTCTGTGCAAGTAGGTGGGGAAAATGCTCCAGCATCTATGAACATGGCTTTAAAAAGCCCAACATTCAAGAAAATGTGACTTTTTATCAGGTGATTCACCCCTTTGATGTTCCTGGAAACAAGAGTTTACAATATTAGCCATAAGGAGTATTTAGATCAAATGTCTTTTTATCAGGACCCAAATAGTGTCATTGCTTGAGCCATTGTTAATTCCAGCTCTAGGAATGATATATCTGGGTTCCCTCTCACTGTCCTGAAGACATGAAGGGGAGGGAAAACAAGACAGGGTAAGGCAGAGCAGTAAAGGTAAAAGAGAAAGAAATTAAGTGATCAAAATTGGCCAAAGACCACTTACAAAATATTTAACACTGACCCAATCAGAAATAGGACCTAAGTGCAGGAGGTTTACAAAAGTGTAGCCTCGTCTCTCCCCTTCTTCCCCGAAAACATCCAATTGGGGTACAGCCTTTTAACAGTCTTATCAGGGGAGGGCCTGATTTCTGTACTATTCACAACAAAATTCCTCAGTGAGCATGGATGAGTCAGTAACTGGTCTCTCAACAGGGCTCTGATGGGATGGATGCAGTTGCAGCACTGCAGAAGCTGGTAGGGCTCACAGACTTAAAGGTTGGAAGGGACCATCATAATTGTCTAGTCTGACCTGCACCTGGCAGGCCACAGACCCTCACCCACCCACTCCTGTAATAGATCCCTAATCTCTGGCTGAGTCACTGAAGTCCTCAAATCACGATTTAAAGACTTCACGTTACAGAAAATTCACCATTTACACTAGTTTAAACCTGCAAGTGACCCAGGCTGCAGAGGAAGGCGAAACACCCCCAGAGTCTCTGCCAATCTGACCTAGGGAAAAATTCCTTCCCAACCCCAAATACAGGAATCAGTTAGATCAGGCCTGCACAACATGCGGCCCGCGGAGGCTCACTGTGCGGCTCACGGTGGGGAATCAAAGGGCTCTGGACTGCCCGCAGCCGTGGGGAGACCAGAGCCCTTTAAATCCCAGCTGTGACCGGGATTCAAAAGGCTCTGAGCTGCCCGCAGTGGCGGGGAGCCCAGAGCCCCTTAAATCCCAGCTGCGGCCGGGATTCATAGGGCTCTGGGCTGCCCGCAGCCACGGGGAGCCCAGAGCTTTTTAAAACTCAGCCTCGGCCGGGATTCATAGGGCTCTGGGCTGCCCGCAGCTGCAGGGAGCCCAGAGCCCTTTAAATCCCAGCCACGGCCGGGATTCATAGGGCTCTGGGCTGCCCGCAGCTGCAGGGAGCCCAGAGCCCTTTAAATCCCAGCCACGGCCGGGATTCATAGGGCTCTGGGCTGCCCGCAGCTGCAGGGAGCCCAGAGCCCTTTAAATCCCAGCCACGGCCGGGATTCATAGGGCTCTGGGCTGCCCGCAGCTGCGGGAGCTCAGAGCCTTTTAATCCAGCTGCAGCCAGGATTCAAAAGGCTCTGAGCTGCCCACAGCGGCGGGAGTCCAGAGCCCTTTAAATCTCAGTGGAGGCGCGGCATAGGATTCATAGGCTCTGGGCTGCCCACAGAGATGGATTCATAGGGCTCTGGGCTGCCCACAGAGATTCCCGGCCGCAGCTGAGATTTAAAGGGCTCAGGGCTCCCCGCAGCCACGGGCAGCCCTGAGCCCTTTGAATCCCGGCAGGGGCTGAGATTTAAAGGGCTCAGGGCTCCCCGCAGCCACGGGCAGCCCTGAGCCCTTTGAATCCCGGCAGGGGCTGAGATTTAAAGGGCTCAGGGCTCCCCGCAGCCACGGGCAGCCCTGAGCCCTTTGAATCCCGGCAGGGGCTGAGATTTAAAGGGCTCAGGGCTCCCCGCAGCTGCAGGCAGCCCAGAGCCCTTTGAATCCTAGCCACGGCTCCAGTGGATGGGCTGGGGCTGGGATTTAAAGGGCTCGGGCTCCCCTCAGGGGCAGGAACTCTGGGCCCTTTAAATCCCTGCCCCAGCCCTGCAAAGCTCCGGGTTCCCCCAGCTGCCGGAGCCCTGGGCCCTTTAATTTGCCCCTGACAGCTCCCAGCCACCTCTTCACCTGGGAGCCTCTGATTGATTTAAAATCAAGTATCACCTCCCCACCCGCAACCTTCCTGTTTGGCCCACAGCTGTTTTGGTGGGGCGGCGCTGGGGAAGGAGGATTTGTTTCTGCAGAACTGGGCGGTGTTGGGGCGGGGTGTTTCCGAGGAGCTGGGAGGTTTTGGGAGGGGTGTTTCCATGGGGTCAGGGGGTTTCAACTTTCAGCTGTTTTCTTTGGAGTAATGTGGCCCTCTCTGCTTTATGAGTTGTGCAGGCCTGAGTTAGATCCTGAGTACTTGGGAAAGACCCAACAGACACACACCTGAGAAAGAATTCACTGTAGTAGCTCAGAGCCCTCTTCATCTAGTGTCCCATCACTGGGCTCCTTAGGAACAGCCTGCCACACATGGATGTTGGAGTCCTCTCTCCTTGTTGTGGATCGTCTCTCCTTGTTCAGCTACCACGTTGATCTGACACTGTGGCTCATTGCTGTTGCTCCTGTTCCTCACATTGTTGAGAGAAGTCTCTCTTCAGTTGCAGGACTTGATGCAACTGCCTCTGGCTTGTTTCCCTCCTTCTCCATAATGGTCCCTTCCAAGCCTTCAGGGTTAGGCAAGGTCAGGAATCCTTCACCTCTCTACTCCAGCTCTTGTACTCCAACTCTGCTCCATCCTGCAGGCCAGAGGTATAGCTATGATTAAGGCTGCAATTCTTTCACGGAGGTCACAGATTCTGTGACTTTGCGTGACCTCCGTGACATCCACAGAGGCTGGTGCAGCTGACTTCAGGGCCACCCGAGCAGCTGGCCCCATAACCCCAGGGGCAGCTGCTCAGGCGCCCCATGGCTGGCCACACCGGCTGCTGCTGGGGTGACCCAGGGCCATCTGCACCAGTCACTGCTTGGGAGGCCCCGGGCAGCGGGCTCTGAGGACTGCCCAAGCAGTGGCTGGTGTGGCTGGTCCCGCAGACTGCCCAAGCAGTGGTCCTGGGACCACTGGAACAGTGGCTCGTGTGGCTGGCTCCAGGGAATATCCAAACAGCAGTCCTGGGGGTGTTCTGGGGACCACCTGAGCAGCAGCGGTCCTGGGGTGTCTGGACCAGGGACCACAGGAGTGCCCGGAGGCCATCCAGAGAGTGGTCCTGGGAGCAGCTGCTAGGGGGCAGTCAACCCCTAGCACTGGAGCAGGGCCCCCCGGAGTAGCAGGGCCCCAGAAGTAGAGATTTAATCATGGGTATTTTTGGTAAATATCACGGATAGGTCACGGACAGTGAATTTTTATTTATTGCCCATGACCTATCCATGACTTTTACCAAATATACCCATGACTAAATCTATGATTACATATTATTTCCATAGAGATTAAGGCATGAAGGAACCATTAGATCATCTAGTTTTACCTACCGCATATCACAGGGCATGAAATTTCACCCAATTACCCCTGAATTAAACCCAATAACTTGTGTCTGACTAAACTAGAGCTTTGAGAAGGGCCTCCAGCCTTGGTATGAACATATCAAGAGATGGAGAATCCACCACTTCCCTTAGCACTTCAGTTTGTTCTAACTGTTGTTCTCACTGTTAAACATTCGTGCCTTATTTCTAATCTGGATTTTTCTGGTTTGAGCTTCCAGCCATTGGTTCTTGTTCTGTCTTTCTCCGCTAGATTAAAGAGCTCTTTAGCACTTGGGATTTTTTGCCCATGAAGGCATTTTCTCCAGCCCTCAAATAACGTTTATGCCTCTTTCCTGCACCTTCTCCTATTTTTCATCAAATCTTGACACCAGAACTATATGCAGTATTCCAGTATTGGTCTCTGTATATGGCATTGGTGAGGTAAAGGCCCCTCCCTGTTCTACTCACTACTCCCCTGTTTATCCATTATAAGAACATAAGAATGGCCATACTGGGTCAAATCAAAGGTCCATCCAGCCCAGTATCCTGTCTACCGACAGTGACCAATGCCAGATGTCCCAGAGGGAGTGAACCTAACAGGTAATGATCAAGTGATCTCTCTCCTGCCAACCAGCTCCACCCTCTGACAAACAGAGGCTAGGGACACCATTCCTTAGCCATCCTAGCTAACAGCCATTAATGGACTTAACCTCCATGAATTTATCTAGTTCTCTTTTAAATCCTGTTATAGACCTAGCCTTCACAACCTCCTCAGGCAAGGAGTTCCACAGGTTGACTGTGCACTGTGTAAAGAAGAACTTCCTTTTATTTATTTTAAACCTGCTGCCCATTAATTTCATTTGGGAACCCCTAGTTCTTGTATTAGGGGAATAAATAAATAACTTTTCCTTATCCACTTTCTCCACATCATTCATGATTTTATATACCTCTATCATATCCCCCCTTAGTCTCCTCTTTTCCAAGCTGAAAGTTGGGGTTATTTTTTTCCAACAATGTGCATTACTTTACATTTATCCACATTAAATTTCATTTGCCATTTTGTTGCCCAATCACTTAGTTTTGTGAGATCTTTATGAAGTTCTTCACAATCTGCTTTGGTCTTAACTATCTTGAGCAGTTTAGTATGGTCTGCAAACTTTGCCACCTCAGTGTTTACCCCTTTCTCCAGATCATTTATGGATAAGTTGAATAGGATTGGTCCTAGGACTGACCCTTGGGGAAGACCACTAGTTACCCCTCTTCATTCTGAAAATTTACCATTTATTCCTACCCTTTGTTCCCTGTCTTTTAACCAGCTCTCAGTCCATGAAAGGGTCTTCCCTCTTATCCCATGACAACTCCAGGGATAGCATTAGCCCTTTTTGCTACAGCATCACACTGGGAGCTCATGGGTCAGGCTTTTTTCTCTATTATGACCCTTAAATCCTTTTCAGAATCACTGCTTTCCAGGACACAGCTCCCCATTCTGTACACGCCTTGTTCCTGAATTTATAACTTCGCATTTGGCAGGATTAAAAACTTATTTTATTTGAAAGGACTCAGTTTATTAAGCAATCTAGGTTGCTCTGTATGACTGCCCTGTCCTCAGCATTATTTACCATTTCCAACAATCTTTGTAACATCTGCAAATTTGCTCAACAGTGATCTCATTTCCTTCCAAATCGTTGATGAAAAAGGTGAATATTGTCAGGCTGATCCCTGAAGAACCCCACTAGAAATACCTCCATTTGCTGATGCTTCCCCACTGACAACTTCTTTGAGATCAGTTAACCTGTTCTTGCTCCAATTAACATGTACTGTAGAACCTCAGAGTTATGAACTGACTGGGCAAGTACACACCTCATTTGGTGCAATGTATGCAATCAGGCAGCAGCAGAGACAAAAAAAAATACAGTACAGCACTGTGTTAAACATAAACTACTAAAAAAAGGGAAAGTTTAAATAAAAAGATTTGACAAGGTAAGGAAACTTCCTGTGCTCATTTCATTTAAATTAAGATGGTTAAAAGCAAAATTTTTCTTCTACATAGTAAAGTTTCAAAGCTGTATTAAGTCAAATGTTTGGCTGTAAATTTTTGAAAGAACCACCATAACGTTTGGTTCAGAGTTACAAACAGCCTCCATTCCCGAGGTGTTCGTAACTCTGAGATTCTACTGTGTGCTAAAAATAGCACTATGCAATATCAATAATCAGATTATGCAGTGCTAAGCCAAAGACACGACCTAAGTCTAAGTGTACTGCTTTTATCAACCAAACCTGTCATCCCCTCACAGAATTAATTGAGGTTTCTGTTTTCCATTAAGTTATGTGGACAGCTCTCAGTTTTGCTTTGCTCAGGACCCCATTCTTGTTATCACCAACCACTCCAGCCTTCATGAGGCAATATTAAACAATTGCAGAGCACATCACTTCTTTCTAATGCTGAACAAGGAGCTTCATCATAACAAGGAAACATTATCCCTAAGGCTACTCTGGTTCTGTCTGCTACACTGCAGTGCTTCAGCTAGAACCTACCTCAGACCTGTCCTGCCTGGTTTCCAGCTACAGTTTTAAAGAAATAGTACACAGTCACTCATTCTATTCTTGGGGGAATGCTTAATCTTCCTTCCCCTCCATACTGGATGCCCCCACACCCATTCAGCATGCTACTTCTTTTAGGCCAGGGGTTCTCAAACTGAGGGTTGGGACTCCTCAGGGAGTCGTAAGGTTATTATATGGGGGGTTAGATGTCCTCAAGTCATAGAATATCAGGGTTGGAAGGGACCTTAGGAGGTCATCTAGTCCAACCCCCTGCTCAAAGCAGGATTAATCCCCAGATCCCTAAATGGCCCCCTTAAGGACTGAACTCATAACACTGGGTTGCAAGGTGTCAGCCTCCACCCTAAATCCCGCTTTGCCTTCAGCATTTATAATGATGTTAAACATATTAAAAAGTGTTTTTAATTTATAAGTTGGGGGAGATCGCACTCAGAGGCTTGTTATGTTAAAGGGGTCACCAGTACAAAAATTTGAGAACCACTGCTCTCTGTTATGAAGGGAATTTAATTGGAAATACTATATCTGACCAGTGGATGGCGCCAGAAACCAGAATTTGGGCCAGGCTAGCTTGTTGGGGTGTTGTTTTTCTAACTATTTGTGGCATATTTACTGAGAATGAATAAGAATATATAAGTTGATTGTGCACTGTGTGAAGAAGTACTTCCCTTTGTTTTAAAATGGCTGCCTATTAATTTCAATGGGTGACCCCTGGTTCTTGTGTTATGTAAAGGAATAAATAACACTTCCTTATTCACTTTCTCTATATTAGTCAAGGTTTTATCTACCTCTATGATATCCGCCTACCCCCTTAGTTGTCTTTTCCTAGCTGAAAAGTCCCAGTCTTTTTAATCTCTCCTCATTGGAATGTAAATCTGTCTGATAATGCAGGACAGGATAGCACCTGCTCCTCCAAGATGGTAGGCACGTTAAAAATAACACTTAGGATAGCATAACATCCTAGTCATTCCAACCCTCTGCTATCCCAAATTTTTTAAATGTGCCCAGCATCTCAAAAAACCAAGTGCCATGCTTTCCTGCACCATCAGACACTGAAACCTGCACACCAGCTTGTCTTCCTTTTACCTTCATTTTCACAAGGATTTGAAATTTCTCCCTATAAAAGTAATTAGACAGTTTTCTAGAACAAGAATGTTTACTATTTCACCAATTCTAAATTACTTTTAAACAAGTTATATTTGTTGGATGTTGCATAACTGATTATAATGAAAGTTTGTTTAAGCATTCATGTTGGAGATAGACCCATGAACAGGGATACACTATGCTAACAATCTATATTCAAACTATTTTGTTGGAAAATGTCTATTGAAAATCCAATTCCTAGTCCTTCATCTTTGTTTAGCAGAAGCTATGAGATCACTAAGTGTATGCTATTGTTAGAAACAGTGCTGAGAACCTGAAGAAGAAATATTCCCTAATAGGGCTTCATACCACCAGTATGCAGTGACAAACAGTAAAAAAAATTGTTTTAAAAATATAAAGGTAAAATCTTCAAAGCTGGTGTATTTTAATGGACTGCATCCAGATTAAAGCATCTAACATGTTTGGATCTAAGAGCAAGGGAGCCAACAGAGGAAGTGGCTAATCAGCATTCAAAGTCAAATCAAGTGTCACTGGCAGTGGGAAGAAATAGGTTTCCTACTCAATAAATACAGGAGATTTGGTCTTGGACATGTAAAGTTAGACAGTACTTTGGGACTAATCAATCTTCCACTCTAGCTTAAGCCCCTAACTATGCTACAGCTTAAGTTGTTAATTAGCTCCTAGCACAATTGGATCCAAGTACAGGTTATGTACACATGCCACATAGTTAGAGGCTGTTACTACCTGAGACAATTAACAGCATTTCATTCCTGTTAGATGGTTGCCTTCCTATAACCAGTTCAACCCACTTTCCTACAGCATGGACAGGATCCTATAACCATGTATAACCAATTTAACTGGCCTTCCTTCTTCACAACAGCCTACGTACTGCGACACCCCAGAACACATTACCATACATATCGGCAATACAATTCCGCGTGCATGTCCTGCTGGTAACTCTTTTCCTGGCTAAGGCTACCTAGATTTTCCTAAAATGCATTGCTACAAACAGTAAGTGCTGACACGTATGCACAGTTGAGATAACAAAAGCTGTTGTGTGGACAACCTATATTACTTATAAGCAATTAAGGTAACCTAACTAACTGGATATAAAAATGACAGTAAAAAGCTGTAATGAAGACAAGGCCATATATATAATACAGCTCTTTGCATTATTGCTGTGAAACAAGTGCTCTTGCCACCTCAGCTTGCTGTTGTCATTGTGTTATATACAATATTTCACAGCAATAATGCAAAGTGTTACATGCAAACACTGAATTTCATATGGAGTTTTAGATCCCGTCTGTTTACAATTCATTACTTTCATAAGAACATAAAAACAGCCAGACTGAGTCAGACCAATGGTTATTCCAGCCCAGTATCCTGTTTTCTGACAGTGGCAAATGCCCACTGCTTCAGAGGGAATGAATGCAACAGGTAATCACCAAGTTATCCATCCCATCACCCATTCTGAGCTTCTGGCAAACAGAGGCTATGTATACCTCAGAGCATGGTTTTGCATCCCTGCCCATCTGGGCTAATAGCTAATTTTGGATCTATCCTCCATGAATGTATCTAATTCTTTTTTTAACTCTGTTATAGTCTTGGCCTTCACAACATCCTCTGACAAAGACTTCCATAGGTTGACTGTGTGTTGTGTGAATAAATACTTCCTTTTGTTTGCTTTAAACCTGTTGCCTATTAATTTCATTTGGTGACCCCTACTTCTTGTGTTATGAAGGAGAGTAAATAACACTTTCTTATTTACTTTATCCATACCAATCATGATTTTACAGACCTCTATCACCCAGTTTTGTGAGATCCCTTTGTAACTCTTTGCAATCTGCTTTGGACTTAACTATCTTGAGTAGTTTTGTATCATCTGCAAATTTTGCCACCTCACTACTTACACCCCTTTTTCCAGACCGTTTATGAATATGTTGAACAGTACTAGTCTCAGTACAGACTCATGGTGGATACCACTATTTACCTCTCTCCATTTTGAAAACTGACCATTTATTCCTATCCTTTGTTCCCTATCTTTTAACTAGTTACAGATCCATGAGATCATGATCCCTCTTATCCCATGACAGCTTACTTTGCTTAAGAGCCTTTGATGATGGATCTTTTCAAAGGCTTTCTGAAAATCTGAGTCCACTATACCATTGGATCCCTCTTGTCCACACGCTTGTTGACCCCTCTCAAAGAATTCTAGTAGATTGGTGAAGCATGATTTCCCTTTACAAAAACCATGTTGACTCTTTCCCAACAAATCGTGTTCATCTGTGTGTCTAATAATTCTGTTCTTTACTATAGTTTCAACCAACTTGCACAGTACTGAAGTTAAGCTTACCAGCCTGTAATTGCTGGCATCACTTCTGGAGCCTTTTTTAAAATTGGTTTCACATTAGCTATCCTCCAGTCATCTGGTACAGAAGCTGATTTAAGTGATAGGTTTCATTGCATAGTTAGTAGTTCTGCAATTTCACATTAGAGTTCCTTCAGAACTCTTGGATGAATACCATCTGGCCCTGGTGGCTTATTACTGTTTATCCATTTGTTCTAAAACCTCCTTTAATGACACCTCAGTCTGGGACAGTTCCTCAGATTTGTCACCTAAAAAGAATGGCTCATGTGTGGGAATCTCCCTCACATCCTCAGCCATGAAGACCAATGAAAAGAATTCATTTAGTTTCTCTGCAATGCCCTTATTCCCCTTGAGTGCTACTTTGGCCCTACTGGTTGTGTAGCAGGCTCCTTGCTTCTGATATACTGAAAAAAATTTGCTGTTAGTTTTTGAATCTGGCTAGCTATTCTTCAGATCCTTTTTAGGCCTAATTATATTTTTATACTTCACTTGCCAGAGTTCATGCTCCTTTCCATTTTCGTCAAAAGGATTTAACTTCCACTTTTTAAAGGACACCTTTTTGAATCTAACTGCTTTTTACTTTGTTTAGCCAAGGTGGCACTTTTTCGATTCTCTTACTATGTTTTTTAATTTGGGGTATACATTTAAATTGAGTTGCTGTTATGATGTTTTTTAAAAGTTTCCATGCAACTTGCAATAATTTCACTCTTGGGACTGCACCTTTTTATTTCTGTTTAATTCATTTTTATGTAGTTCCCCTTTCTGAAATTAAACGTTACTGTCATAGGTTGCTGTGTTTTTCGCCCCCCCCCCCCCCAGGGATGTTAAATTTAATTACATTATGGTCACTATTATGAAGCAGTTCAGCTATATTCATCTTTTGGACTACAGCCTGTGCTCCACTTAGGACTAAATCAAGAATTGCCTCCCCTCTTGTGGGTTTCAGGACTAGATGCTCCAAGAAGCAGTCATTTAAGGTGTCAAGAAACTTTACCTCTGCATCCTGTCCTGAGGTGACGTGTACCCAGTCAATATGAAGATAGCTGAAATCCCCCCATTATTACTGAGTTTTTTGTTTTTATAGCCTCTCTAATCTCCCCGAACATTTCACTAACTATCTCCATCCTGGTCAGGTGGTCAGTAAGATATCCCTATTGCTATATTCTTATTACGGAAGCCTGGAATGACTATCCATGGAAATTCTATGGTTCAGTTTGGTTCATTTAAGATTTTTACTTCATTTGACTCTATGCTTTCTTTCACATATAGTGCCACTCACCCACCAGCACAACCTGTTCTGTTCTATTCACAGTACCCAAAAGTTTGTGGGGCACATCAGAGAACAAATAGCTGAACCCCAGGAGTGGCAGGTGAACCACTGGCTGAGGGAGGCTAGCCCCCAGCCAGCCCTGCACACACCCCCAGCCCAAGGACCTGTCCCCCTTCCCCTGCCATAGTCCCCCTAGCCCCGGAGCACAGGGCAGGTGGCGCATGGCCCCCCAACCCTCTAGCACAGGGCGTGCGGGTGACACATGGCCCCCCCAAGCACAGGCAAGCATGCAGCATGCAGGTCCCCCTTCCCCAGTCCCATAGCACAGGGTGGGCGGGTGGCCCTCCAGCCCCTGAGCACAGGGTGGGCAGCCCCAGCAGCATTGGAGTCAGGGTGGGGCCTGGGCAGAGCCAGCGGGAGCACCCCCCAGAAGATTAGAAACTCAGCACCTATGTGCCTTGTCCTCCTCCCCTCTGCAGTGCTCTGCCAAAGGTTTCTAGGATGGCAGCCTTATTTCTTCCTCCACAGCAGGACACTTTTTCACACTGCTCTGCAATGAGGTGCTGGTTTGTCCATCCTGAGGGAGTTGCACTATGGACACTGCCCCAGTCCAGCAGTCTGAGTGGAGTAGAGAGACAGAACAGTTCATTAGAAGAAGCAGGGAACATGGGCACCTGCCGCCTTCTCTTCAAACTATTCTGAACCTCGCTGCTGCGTTCTACTGCAGCCTCACTCAGGGACTGCTATTCCCTGGCACTTGTGGGACTGGAGGAAGATAAGTGAGGCGTAGTTCTTTGGTTGACCCTCTGGGCAATCCAGTAGAATGCAATGCTAGCCTTCCCTTTAGGGCTTGTGAGTCTAGTACCAGAGGTACCCTTCAAATCCATCCTTCTCTTTGACAGCAAGCAAAGGGTCTGGCCTGATACTGATCCCATGTCTGGGGACCTGGTGCCACTATCTGCCCCCACCCCTTTAGCTGGCTGCATCAGTGCCCCATGGAACTACATTCAAGGGCTTCTCCTGTAGAACAGAAGTCCCTCCCAGGCTCTGGCCCAGCATCTGTATATGCGGCTCCCTCCAATCTAATGTCTCCCCCAGGCTGCTGCTGTCCCAGAGCCCCAGCCTTGTGAAGGGGCCATCTCTCCTTGAAATCATCTCCTAGCCATTCAAGCAAGGAATGGATTAAAAACCTGCAGTGTGACTATGGAAGAAGACAGGCCCTAAGCTGGAAAAAGGGCTGGGGCTGCCAGTAATGGACAGCGCCTGCTAGCTGCGGGGGGCTCTGGCGGGAGCAGGAAAGGATGAGGCAGCAGCATTCCCAGAGAGCGCTTATTACATGAACCCTTGAGCCAAGGGCCTAGTGAAGTGCTACAGAATGGGAAGGGGAGAGGAGGGCAGGAGTAGCAGCTGGCTCTCTACGGTGGGGGGCTGACTGGATCACTGGGGAGGTGGCACAACTTATCTCTGGGATAAGTATGTGTAGTAGTTGGAGATTCACAGGCGCAGGGTTTCTAGGGCAGTTCGGTCCCATCCAGGTAACTGTCACATGGGCTCCTGTGGCTCCAGTCACTGAGCACTGTTTCACAGGAGCACTATAGCCAATGATCTGTACAGTGGCCAGTCCTGTGTCTGCCCTGCCTCTGCCCAGCTCCAAACCTCACTGGGCTAGTGTGTGCTGGGGATGCAGAAATCCTAACTCATTCAAAGCTGAGCCACACCACTTCTGCTGCTCCAGAGCCTGGGTGGAGGGGAAAGGATTTTACTCTAAAGCCTTGACTCCATGCCATAAATTGACCAGTAGAGCTATTACAAAATAACTACTCCCATGTAGCCATGCCAGAATCGAGCTATTCCAGAGGAACTTCTGCAGGTGGCCTCTCTGTTTCAGGTGGAAAGTGACTTTATTCCAGCCATTTTAAATTCAGACTAGTGTCCATGTTGGGAACTATCCCAGACTAGCTACAGCCAGCTAGTTGTTCTAGGATAGCTATAGCAGAGTAGTTATTTTAGATTAGCTGTACTGGTTAATTTCCCTGCGTAGGCGTGCCCTAATTGTCCAAACTTTTTCGTCCAGAAATAGCACCAGGAAGCCAAGATGCATTGCTAAAGGACTCTGCAGGCAGCAGGATCCTAAAACAATTTACAGATTATTTCCCTCTCAAACATTATCAATAATTCCATCAGCCTCCCAGTTTACCAGCTATGCAGTGTGGGTGTCAGGTTCAACTTCTCCCTTTCTACATCCATGCTGTCAGTAAACCCTGCTGTTTGGTTTTCTTGCCCAAAATCTGTCCAACCCTTTCAATTCCTATTGCTATAACCTTGCTCCATGCCTCAATCTGCTCCTGCCTCAAGTATTCATCACAGAATGTTTGGTTTGTGTTTCTCAGATTTACAGGATTTAGGTGGGAAGCCTATGATAGATACAGAGGCAGCAGTGGTAGTGACCCAAGCAGTGGAAGACACAATAAATATGACTGGATATGGAAGCTGCAGTATGTACATGATCCTGGAGGGGGTACCTGAAAAAAGTTTTGTTTGCATGAACTGCCACCTTATAGAGCTGATGGAAGAAAAGATCCAAGGATTGGAGATGCAGGTGGAAACTCTGGTTGAGTTTAGAAGGCGGTTCAAGCAGATGATGGAACAAACACATGAGGAGGCTGAAGGGAAAAGCTCAGACTTGCAGATGGAAGCAGGACCAAAGAACTCTGAGGGGAGACTGCTGGGTGAGGAAAGAGGACAGTGGAAACATATGACTAAGAGAACCAGGCAGAGGAAAAGATGGGCTAGTGAAGGAGAAATAGAGCTCAGGAACAGGTTTGTGGAGTTGGAAAATGAAGAAGGGGCACCACAGGTGGTGCGGTTCAAGCAGATGATGGAACAAAGACATGAGGAGGCTGAAGGGAAAAGCTCAGGCCACTTCTACACTACGGGATAATATCGAATTAGCTAAAATCGGTTTTATAAAACTGATATTATAAATTCGATTTCATGCGGCCACACTAGGCACAGTAATTCGGCATTGTGCGTCCATGGTCCGAGGCTAACGTCGATTTCTGAAGTGTTGCCATTAAAAAAACAAAAAAAAAAAAATGTGGGCTTAGCTCTTTCCGTAGCCTTATCTTCCCTAAAAAAATAATAAAAAATTTATTAATATTTACATTAGTTACCGGCAGTCTCCCCACGCCCTTGCCGAATTCTGGGATTGATCTTATTGCTCACGGGCCTGGTTTCCTGGGTAAATGTCATCAGTCATTCCTTCCTCCAGGAAAACATCAGCTGACAATCTTTGCCCCACATTTTCCCTGGATTGCCCTGGCAACACCATAGCATGGCGGAACCATGGAGCCGTTCAGCTTTTTTTTTTTTCCGGCACCGTATGTGTACTGGATGCCGCGAAGAGAGAGGCGATACTCCAGCGCTACACAGCAGCATTCACTTGCTTTTGCAATGATAGCAGAGATGGTTACCAGTCTCTTACCGTCTACTGCTGGAGAAAACTGCATGAGATGACGCGTTATCTCTCCCCCTCTGTACTTGTCGCTGCTATCATGAGTGCCCCTGGCTGAAATCGGCCGCGGGCGCAAAGCAAAAGCAAAATTGGGATTGACTCACTTGGGACTGAGTCAATCCTCCCTTGTGTTTCTAAAAATAGAGTCAGTCCTGCCTAGAATAAGGGGCAAGTGTATTAGAGACCATGTATCAGAGCACAGCTCCTCCATGTCAGTATTCACAGGGGTGCCCCTGCAACACCCCACCCATTGCTCCCTCTCCCCAACCTTCCTGGCTACCGTGCAGTGCCCCCCCATTTGTATCATAAGTTATAAAGAATGCAAGAATAAGAAACAGAGACTTGTAGTGAGATAAATGAGGGGAGCAGCCTCCCGGGCTATGACGTCCAGCAGTACGGAATCTTTTCTTTACACAGGAAAGGAGGGGGCTGATGAAGCTCAGCCCCAGTTGCTATGATGAACACAGTTACAGCGTTCTGTACCATCTACTGAGTAACTGGGAGTCATTCCCATTTTTACCCAGGCGCCCCCGGCCAGCCTCACTGAGGCCAGCCAGGAGCACTCACGGGCTGAAGGCGACGATGGATATCAGTCATAGTATCATGTCATACCTCACCGGGACGGGAGAGGAGCAGGGACACTGCCGTTCTCACTGCTGCAGCATCGGCTACTATCTACCAGCGACATTCAGTACACATAGGTGACACTGAAGAAGATCAGAAATGATTCTCTTCCCTTTCTTTCATGTTGGTGGGTGGGGGAACTAAGGACTATTCCCTGAACCAGCCAGATACTGTGTTTGAACTACAGACATTGGAGCTCAGCAAGATGCAAATACTTTCAGAGACTGCTGTGGACTGTGGGGTAGCTGGAGTCCTCAGCCCCGCTCCAGTCCTATGAGCGTCCATTTGAGTCTTGGCTCTCCCGTTACGCTTGTCACAGCGCTGTTTATCCTGGAGATTTTTTTCAAACGCTTTGGCATTTCGTGTTCTGTACGGAGCTCTGATACAACAGATTTGTCTCCCATACAGCGATCAGATCTAGTATCTCCCGTACGGTCCATGCTGGAGCTCTTTTTTGCGATTTGAGACTGCGATCGCCCACCCGTGCCCTGTTCAGAGCTCCATGCTGGGCAAACAGGAATGTAAATTCAAAAGTTCGCAGGCTTTTCCTGTTACCTGTCCTGCTGCATCTGAGTTCGATTGCTGTCCAGAGCGGTCAGTGGTCCTGTGGATACCGCGTGAGGCCAATAACGTCGATTTCCATCCACACTAACTGTAATCCGAGTATGTTAATATCGAATTAGCGCTACTCCTCTCGTTGGGGAGGAGTACAGAATCGATTTAAGAGCCCTTTTATATTATATAAGCGGCGTTGTTAGTGTGGGCTACAGCTTAAATCAATTAACGCTCTTTTAAATCAATTTCAACGCGTGTGTAGACCAGGCCTCAGACTTGCCAGATGGCAAGCCAGACGACAAAGAACTTCATGAGGAGCGAACTGCCCTGGAGACGTTATGTGAGGAAACCTGGACAGCTGAAGCAGTGTGAACTAAGCAGAACCAGGCAGAGGAAAAGATGGGCTAGTGAAGGAGAAATAGAGCTCAGGAACAGGTTTGCGGAGTTGGAAAATGAAGAAGGGGCACCGTAGGTGGTCGCTGAAGGTGACAGCATAAGGAAGAAGAGAAGAGCAGCTAGCCCTGCAGGAAGAGGAGAAGAGTCAATGGAGATAATACCAAATATGAGCCTGTAGCAGTGTGCTGGTGCAAAGGCACCTAATTAGCCCCTGCTCAGCCAGCCCCAATCAGGGGAAATAGATTGGGGCTGGGGAAAAGGCTGGTGCCTGGCCTTTAGAACTGGCTGCACCTGTGGGCCTGAGGGTTCAAGGGCTATAAAGGCTGGCTGGCAGCCAGAAGACAGGAGAATGGCCAGGGGAAGGTCAGTCTCCAGGCTGAGGGCAGACTCTGTGCGGAAGAGGAGACTGTAAGGCCTGCTCTGTATATAGTATATCACTGGTGGTGGGAGAACATATGTAAATAAAGCCACGGGTGCTGCAGAAGGAGAAGCCTCTCTGTGTTTTATTGGGGCAGCCAGTGGGCCCCAGGAACAGAGGTGGACAGAGGACATGTTACAGAGCCCCAGGAAGATACAGGATGGGTTGCGGAGGATTGCAAGGGAGAATAGGAATCAAGAGGACTTGCAGTCAGAGGGAACAAAGGATAGACCTGAGAATCACACCATCACTAGGAAAAGGCAGGTCTACATGATTGGGGACTCCTTACTGAGAAGAATAGACAGGCCTGTAACCAGAGCTGATCCAGAGAACAGAAGGGTGTGCTGTCTGCCAGGTGCTAAGATAGGGGATGTGGACCTGAGGCTGAAGAAGATCCTAACAGGAGCGGGAAAGAATCTGCTGATTGTCCTTCATGTGGGAACAAATGATACGGCTAGATTCTCGCTGGAACATATCAAGGGAGACTATGCCAGGCTGGGGAAGATGCTTAAAGAAATCGAGGCTCAGGTGATCTTCAGTGGGATTCTGCCTGTTCCATGAGAAGGGCAACAAAGGTGTGACAAGATTATGGTGATCAACAGATGGCTCAGGAAGTGGTGCTATAAAGAAGGCTTTGGGATGTATGGCCAGTGGGAGGCATTCATGGACAGAGGACTGTTTTCTCAGGATAGACTTCACCTGAGTAGGGAGGAAAATAAACTTCTAGGACGGAAGCTGGCATAACTAAGAGAGTTTTAAACTAGGAATTGGGGGGAGACGTCCAGGTAATCTCCACACTGGATTTTAACATTGAGAGGGAAGAAAACAAAGTAAGAAAGGATATAGCTGTAGATAGGAGAATGGACATACGGAGGAAGGGTAGTGTAGACACCAGTCTAATAGGTGATGCTGGCAGTAAAATATCTGTGTCTAATCAGGTAAAGAAGCCAAACAGCAAAAATTAAGATGTTTGTACAACAATGCGAGGAGCCTAGGTAACAAAATGGAGGAACTAGAGTTACTGGTGCAGGAAGGAAACAGATAATAGGATAACAGAAACATCGCATGAAATAGCCATGACTGGAGTACAGGATTGAGGTATGTCTGTGAAAGATAGAAATAAAGCAAATGTCGTGAGTAGTCATTGTATATATACGGATAGGTACACGTAAAAGGTAGACTGTAAAGAAATAAGAAGGGATGGAATGGATAAGACAGAGTCTGTCTGGGCAAAAATCACATTGGGAAGAAAGCTACTAGAGCCTCCCCTGAGATAGTGCTTGGGGTGTGCTATAGACCGCCAGGGATCTGATTTGGATATGGATAGAGACCTTTTTAATGTTTTTAATGAAGTAAATACTAATGGGAATTGTGTGATCATGGGAGACTTTAACTTCCCAGATATAGACTGGAGGACAAGTGCTAGTAATAATAATAGGGCTCAGATTTTCCTGGATGCGATAGCTGATGGATTCCTTCACCAAGTAGTTGCTGAACCAACAAGAGGGGATGCCATTTTAGATTTGGTTTTGGTGAGTAGTGAGGACCTCATAGAAGAAATGGTTGTAGGGGACAAACTTGGTTCGAGTGATCATGAGCTAATTCAGTTTAAACTAAATGGAAGGATAAACAAAAAAGATCTGTGACTAGGGTTTTTTATTTCAAAAGGGCTAACTTTAAAAATTAAGGAAATTAGTTAGGGAAGTGGATTGGACTGAAGAACTTGGGATCTAAAGGTGGAGGAGGCCTGGAATTACTTCAAGTCAAAGTGCAGTTGCAGAAAAGGAGATTTTAAAAAAATATATCAGAAGCCTGCATCCCAAGAAAACATTGAAAAATCATAGCAGGAGTTTTAAACGTTGATAGACCAAAAAAATGGATGAGCAAAAGCAACTTCAGAGAGAAATCGATTTAAAGTGATCGAGTAAGACAAAGAGAGAAGGAGCAGAAAGCTGAAGATAAAAGGTCTAAAGACAAGGATGGAAGTGGAAGTCAATTGCCTTATCAGAAGCCTGCATCCCAAGGAAAAAATTCATAGCAGGAGTTGTAGACCAAGCTGGAAGCAAGATCTCAGAGAGGTGATTAAGAAAAAGCAGAAAGCCTACAAGTGGAAGATGGAGTGATCAAAAGCCTTATTGAGGTCAGAACATGTAGGATAAAGTGAGAAAGGCCAAAAGCCATGTAGAGTTGAACCTTGCAAAGGGAATTAAAACCAATAGTAAAAGGTTCTATAGCCATATAAATAAGAAGAAAACAAAGAAAGAAGAAGTGGGACCGCTAAACACTGAGGATGGAGTGGAGGTTAAGGATAATCTAGGCATGGCCCAATATCTAAACAAATACTTTGCCTCAGTCTTTAATGAGGCTAATGAGGAGCTTAGGGATAATGGTAGGATGACAAATGGAATGAGGATATGGAGGTAGATATTACCACATCCGAGGTAGAAGCCAAACTCGAACAGCTTAATGGGACTAAATCAGGGGGCCCAGATAATCTTCATCCAAGAATATTAAAGGAACTGGCACATGAAATTGCAAGCCCATTAGCAAGAATTTTTAATGAATCTGTAAACTCAGGGGTTGTACCGTATATGACTGGAGAATTGCTAACATAGTTCCTATCTTTAGAAAAGGGAAAAAAATGTGATCCAGGCAAACTACAGGCCTGTTAGTTTGACATCTGTAGTATGCAAGGTCTTGGAAAAAAAATGAAGGAAAAAGTAGTCAAGGACATTGAGGTCAATGGTAATTGGGACAAAATACAACATGGTTTTACAAAAGGTAGATCGTGCCAAACCAACCTGATCTCCTTCTTTGAGAAAGGTAACAGATTTTTTTAGACAAAGGAAATGCAGTGGATCTAATTTACCTCGATTTCAGTAAGGCATTTGATACGGTTCCACATGGGGAATTATTAGCTAAATTGGAAAAGATGGGATCAATATGAAAATTGAAAGGTGGATAAGGAACTGGTTAAAGGGGAGACTACAACGGGTCATACTGAAAGGTGAACTGTCAGGCTGGAGGGAGGTTACTAGTGGAGTTCCTCAGGGATCGGTTTTGGGACCAATCTTATTTAATCTTTTTATTACTGACCTTGGCACAAAAAAGGGAATGTGCTAATAAAGTTTGCGGATGACACAAAGCTGGGAGGTATTGCCAATACAGAGAAGGACTGGGATATCATACAGGAAGATCTGGATGACCTTGTAAACTGGAGTAATAGTAATAGGATGAAATTTAATAGTGAAAAGTGCAAGGTCATGCATTTAGGGATTAATAACAAGAATTTTATGTTATAAAGCTGGGGAGCATCAGTTGAAGTAACAGAGGAGGAGAAGGACCTTGGAGTATTGGTTGATCACAGGATGACTATGAGCCGCCAATGTGATATGGCCATGAAAAAAGCTAATGCGGTCTTGGGATGCATCAGGCGAGGTATTTCCAGTAGAGATAAGGAGGTGTTAGTACCGTTATACAAGGCACTGGTGAGACCTCATCTGGAATACTGTGTGCAGTTCTGGTCTCCCATGTTTAAGAAGGATGAATTCAAACTGGAACAGGTACAGAGAAGGGCTACTAGGATGATCCGAGGACCATGGTTCTTCGTCTGGTGCTTGCCAGACAAAAAATGTTGGAGACCACTGGCCTAACCAAAAGAAGGCTGAGGGGAGATATGTTCGCTGTCTATAAATATATCAGAAGAATAAATACCAGGAAGGGAGAGGAATTATTTAAGATCAGTACCAATGTGGACACAAGAACAAATGGATATAAACTGGCCACCAGGAAGTTTAGACTTGAAATTAGATGAAGGTTTCTAACCATCAGAGGAGTGAAGTTCTGGAACAGTCTTCTGAGGGGAGCAGTGGGGGCAAAAGACATATCTGGTTTCAAGACTAAGCTTGATAAGTTTATGGGGGGGATGGTACGATGGGATAGCCTAATTTTGGCTATTAATTGATCTTTGACAATTAGCAGTAAATATGCCCAATGGCCTGTGATGGGATGTTATGAGCATGTGGGCAAGACTCACCAGCCAGAGACACAGGAAAAAATTCTCTGTAGTAACTCAGATCCCACCCCATCTAACATAGAATCTAACATAGAATCACGAGTGAATGTGGGCTAGACTCACCAGTCTGATCCCAAATGTGGCGATCAGCTAAACTCTGAGCATATTATGGGATGTTATGATTCTATAACTTTGCTCCATGCCTCAGTCTTCCCCTCCCTCAAGTGTTGCAATATCCTCCTTGATTTTTTCATCACCAGGTCCAACATCACTATCTCAGATGCTAAGAGCTACTCAGACCTCCCCACCTTCCTGAGAGGGTTCATGGCTGTGAATCCTAAATCAATACAGGCACTTCCCTCTGATTTAGGCACCTAACTCCCTTTGAGGGGCAGGGCTTTGGCATTTCCTATTGTCTTGTTTAGGTGGCTCTTTGCTCAGCTTGCTGGCTTTTGTGAATCCAGTTCTTAGATGCCTAAGGTCTTGTCTACACTACAGTTTTGTCAAAAAAAGCCAGCTTTCATCTACAGAACAGTGGAGGTGTACACACTGCAATGCTCCTCCTGCCAATTTGTCTCCTGCTACACTGTGACGGTGTGTACTTACCCCGCACCAGCCCCGAAAGGTTAACTGAAACCAGCCGCTGGTCTGCACGGCCACGAGAGGAAGGGCCGCTTACTGATTCCAAATCCCAGTGTGCCTTGCTTTCACATTGCTGGGTAGGAGAGAGGATTCCAGTATTTGAAACCCATGTAATCTGCATTGCACACCTTCATTCCTCATCAATTATAGCTGATTTATAGTATTGTCTACACAAAAATTTAGAACATTTCCTACTGTGACTAACACGGGTTAAGCTCCTTCTGAGTCAGTACCGTTGGGAGCTCCAGTATACACAAGCTAGTCGGTGCTTACTGCACTATGGCTGTATACACTGCACACCTTACAATAGCTGCAGTGTTGTAAGATGCACAGTGTAGCCACTCTTTGTTGCTGGGAGAAAGCTCTCCTGGCAACAAAATAAAACCACCTCCAATGAGAGGCGGTAGCTTTGTTGCTGGGAGCGTGTCTCCCGCTGACTAAGCGCTATCCACACTGGCGCTTTTTGTCATAACTTTTGTCATTTGGGGAGGTGTTTTTTCACATCCCTACGGGTGTGTCTAGAATACCCACCATATTGGCGGGTAGCGATCAATTTCTCGGGGATTGCTATATCGCGTCTCATCTAGACGTGATATATCGATCCCCGAAAGCGCTCCCGTTGACTCCAGAACTCCACCAGCGTGAACAGCGGTAGCGGAGTAGACGGGGGAGCTGCGGACATCGATCTCGCACCTTGAGGACAAGAGGTAAATCGATCTAAGATACTTCAACTTTAGCTACGCTATTCACATAGCTGAAGTTGCGTATCTTAGATTGATTCCCCCCAGTGTAGACCAGCCCAAAGTGACAAAAGTTGTAATGGTGAAAGTGCAGTATAGTCATGGCCTATGTCATCTAACCTTGCTCAGAATAGGTCTAAGCACTTGTAGAGGTATTAAGGCTGTTAGCTCCTTTAGAGAAGGATTTTTAATATACCCACCTCAATCTGTTTGGGAAACCACAGGTACTTTGCCAGAAGTGTAGCTATTTTAACCATCAGACCTACTGTTATGCTCCATTAATATGTGACTCAGCCCGCTGTAAGAGGGAATGACAGTTGTCCTCTACCTGCTTTGCTCAGAAGGGACTGTGCAAGCTACAGTATTCTGCATGGAATTAGCTTATGCCATCTGTAATAGTTAAAGCTAAGCTTTTGTCACGGTTATTTTTAGTAAAAGTCATGGACCAGTCTCAGGCAATAAACAAAAAGACTGGTATTGTTGAGAGGTCCATTCCACTGAGTATGCCACAAGGGTGAAGCTGTTGACCACGCTCTTTGTCCCTGAGCTTTAACCAGTCTGTTGAGACTCCATGGGGTGCTGTAAAGCCAAGCACGGAGACCTTAAACTTGAGCTGCCATTGTACGGGAAGCTAGTGCAGAGGACGGGTGCCGTGCTCCCAGTGGCCTGTGTCGCTGAGGAGATACACTGCAGCGCTCTCCCCTAGTCATCCTTCCCTCGTTGCTCCAGGTTTGTGCCCACGCGCAGAGGCAGAAAGGCACAAAGGCCTGAAGAATGGAGCCAGGCCAAGCTGGGCTGTGATGGGCCAGGGGCTCAAAGCCAGGTGGGGATGGCAGCACCCGGCCACCATTAGGGTGACCAGATAGCAACTGTGAAAAAACAGGATGGGGGGGGGGGGGCGTAATAGGTGCCTAGACAAGAAAAAGTCCCAAAGAAACAGGACTGTCCCTTTAAAAACGGGACATCCAGTCACCCCAGCAGCCATGGGCTGGGAGCTCAGCGTCTGCTCTGCAGCCAGGACAAGGTTCCACGGAGTCTTTCCTGCCAGCGCTATAGCGAGCTGGGGTGAGGGGAACTCACAACCACCCAGGCCCCGCAGCGGCATCGACCCTGCTAGGCCGTGACCCCCGCCCCGGGGGCGTCGAGGGAAGAGGAGCCGCTGCCCACGGAGCCCCGCCCCCCGGTTCGCAGTGCCTCAGCCCGGCGGGGAGGGAAGGCGATTTCCCTTTTCCCTCAGCGCCGGCGCCGCCATCTTCTTTGTAGTTCTGAGACCTGCCACAGCTCTGCGCATGTGCGGGAGTCCCGAGCTCTTTGGCGTGCAGTGCGCATGCGCGTCACACATTCACACATGCTGTTGTCAGCGCCGGAGCTGCCCGTTCGCCTGCGAGCCCGGTAAGAGCTGGGCAGGGCTCTCCCGCGGGCCCGGGCGCAGAGCGCCCCCTTCCCAGGTACTGCGGGGGGCAGCACCGCCGGTCTCCGCAGCTCGGGCCTGGGGCGAGGTGGGCGCTGCGGGCTCTGGGCTCTCCCCGCCCGCTGTGCAGCAGGGTCCGTACCGGGCGGGCGGGCGGGCGGACGCCTTGCAGCCGGTGCCTGCGCTGGAGTGGTCCCGGCGGCGGGGTGTCCGTGGCAGGCGCTCCCCGGGCCCCGAGGTGGGGACGGTCCTTTCCCCAGGCGGCGTGAGGCCGAAGGGCAGGACGCGATGCAGGAGAATGGGGAACTTCCCATGGGAGTCCGGCGGCTCCCTGGGAGCAGCGAGGCAGGGGACGGAGCAAGTGGCGGGGATGGGCGGTAGCTCTCCACGGCATCTGTAGTTCCAGGGCCAGTCTGTGCTGGGAGCCCGTGCTGCTATAGTTGTGTCGCAGGCGTGCGAGGGAGGTGATATATCGCCCAGACCGTCCGCGTAGACAGCGTTAGGTCCACGGAATAATTCTTCATCTTCCTGGGAGGCAGGTACCTGTGCTGACGGGAGAACCGCTTCCTTTGGTATAGCGTTTACACTGATGAGGCTCTGTCTACGCTAGGGACCTTACAGCAGCAACTGCGCCGCTGTAAGGTCTCCTGCCTAGCTGCTCTATGCTGATGAGAGTGAGGGCTTGGCTACACTTGCAAGTTGCAGCGCTGGTGAGGGGGTTACAGCGCTGCAACTTACTCGGTGTCCACACTTACAAAGCTCAGCCAGCGCTGCAACTCCCTGGCTGCAGCGCTGGCTGTACACCTGGTCTGCTAAGGGTGTAGCGAATCCAGCGCTGGTGATGCAGCGCTGCTCATCAGGTGTGGACACTCACCAGCGCTGTTATTGGCCTCCAGGGTATTACGAGGTATCCCAGAATTCCTGTCTACAACAAACTGAAAGGTACTCCCCAGAGCTACCAAACACAGCTGCTCCTTGCTCCAGTGAGCGAGCTCAGCTGAGGCTTTGGAATGTTCACAGCTGTTTGCTGGAGGAGACAAACAGCAGGGTGGGGGGGGAGGGAGTCCCTCAGAGAAGCTGCTTATCTGGTCTGAAGCCTTTTTGCATTTAAGAGTGCTTGAGAGAGGGGTGGCCAGAATTTGCAAGGCAGGGAGCTCACAGCGTCTGCTCCAAAAATCCACTCTGTCTCCCCGACGCTCCCTGTCACACTCCACCCCACCGCTTTTGAACTTGCAAGGCAGGGAGCTGTCACAGTCTCTGCTCCAAAAATCCGCTCCCTCTGTCTCCCCCATGCTCCCTGTCACACTCCACCCCACCCCCCTTTTTTGAAAAGCACGTTGCAGCCACTTGAACGCTGAGATAGCTGCCCACAATGCACCACTCCCAACAGCGTTGCAAATGTGGCCACACTGCAGTGCTGGTAGCTCTCAGTGTGGCCACACTGCAGCGCTGTTCCTACACAGCTGTACCCCCCAGCGCTGCACATTTCCAAGTGTAGCCATACCCTGAGTTCTCCGGCTGGCATAATTAAACCACCCTCAGTGAGTGGCGGTAGCTATGTCAGTGGGACAGTGTCTCCCTCCCACATAGCGTTGTCAGGTCCAGCGCTTTTGTCTGTGAAGCTTATGTTGGTGTGTGTGTGTGGGGGGGTGTTTTTCACATCCCTGACCAACAAAAGTACTAGCATAAACAGCCTGTAACTTACAGTGGTGCTGCTCTGCCTCCCTTGTATTTTAACTATAGACATACCCTCATGCCTTAACAAAAGTTCTCATGCTCAGGCAAATAGATTGTAATACAGGCTGCTGCTGAATTTCTTCAGACCTCCTCAGTTCTTTGGATTGTTTAATGGTGCTAGTTGACTTTTTGGCAGTTTTTTTTTTCCAATTAACTCCAGCTTCCAAAAGAGATAAGGTTTCAAACTTCTGGTATTCCATTGCTCAAGCCTTCCTCTCCATCAATACTGATCGTGGGACTTTCAAAAGTGAGCAGAAAATTTCCATTAGAAATGGATTAAGTTGTAATAGAGTTCCTTTATCCCTGCTTGACTTGCAAATAATGCGCGCAGCTAAAAATCTTAAGACTCCACTCCTATAGGGGAATAGCTTGTAAATTCGGTAACTTGATATTGGAAACACTAGCTTCTGCACATCACCTGTGTTAAGTAACTGGATACTTGCAAAAAGGATTCTTTCCCAGTTTTCTAGCTTCCTAAACCAGAGAAGCAATGCAGTGCAGGAAATTGCTAATTACTCTTTGAAGGAGTGATATTTAACCTTGGCTGCCAGAAATCTGCCAGCCTGGGATTGATAGGAGGGAAAAAAAGGGAAGGGGGAAGAAAGTCGAGAAGTGAGGTCCAGAGCCCAAATGTCTGAGAAGTCCAGTCTCATCCCTGTCTGACTTGTACTGGGGAGGGTGCTCCAGTTCCTACTAGGATGTTATGCCTGATTTTGGGCTTGAGCCTCTGCCCACCTCTCCTTGCTGAAAAGGAAAGAAGCCAGATGTCGTCTCCATATTAGCCAGACCTGATTGTTTAGTCAGGGCTGATTTTTACTACATCTTCCCATCTTCTGTTTTTTGGGGTGTGCTCCAGTGCTTGCATCTGTTGCTACTCAAGGTTTTCCCAGGTAGCAGAATAAAATTGACATCACAGAACACTGAGCAGTAATGCAACTGTCAATTTAGTTTCACTCTCCTGTTGCTGAGGAATAAGCATTGGCACTGTCTGTCTGCAAACTGAGCACAGCCTTGGTGTCTCATTTCAAAGGTTTTCTTTGCAAACAGAAGGGCTAGAAACGTGAAAGGGTAGGTTCTGCCTGAATTACGTTTTTAGCTCCTCCCCTTATTCACCCCTAAGTGTTTTTCATGCTATGGTTTTCATAAATAATCTCTTTATATTCCCATTTTTTAAAAGTATATTTTAAGGCTGTGTTCTCCATCTAGTTTACAGATGGATTGATTTATTCATTGAAATCATCCACGGGAGGCTATTATTATGGAAGCCTTCATGGTGCTGGGGAGAACTATGGCATAGATAAACCTTAGTCACTGATATATTGATTTTTTTTTTCTTGATCACTCTGACTTCATTGAAGGTCAGCTGCAAATTAAAAAAAATCAAATGACTTTAAAATATTGTGCTGAGAGTCTCTGATAAAGATAGGAAGGAATTCAGCATATCAGGAGTATGCAAAGTCTGCCTAAAAGTAATAATTTTTGGGAGATGAAAACAAGATGTTTCTTAAATCAATGAGGTTTTGTCTAGGGGTGAGTGGGGAGAGGAGTTGGTTATGACAATTTTTTCCTCATTTGCAGCTTCATTTGGCTCTGTCTATATTTACCTGATATTAATGTAAGGCAGAATGAGTTATTCAAAAATATGGTGGTTATTAAATTAACTGCTTCTGGGACCATATTAAACACTCATAAAATTCTATGTTGTAAGAGACCAACTGTTTGGACCAGACAACCCCATATGCAACACTGTCACTTCTAAGGAAGATTGCAAGTGTTCAGTTAGTGTCTGAGGGTTTGGCTATACTTGTAGCTGTACAGCGCTGGGAGTTACAGCTGTCTTCATACAGCTGTGTAGGGAAAGTACTGCAGTGTGGCCACACTGACAGCTACCAGCGCTGCAGTGTGGCCACGTTTGCAGCGATGTTGGGAGTGGTACATTATGGGCAGCTATCTCACAGAGCACCTCTTCCCATTCTGGCGCCGTGGGTTGTGGGAAGGGAGAGGAGGATGCGGGTCATTCTGGTTCCTGTCCCAATGCCCCATGATGCATCGCTTCACATCCCAGCAATCCTTGTGTTTCCATCCACATTTGATGCCATCTTTGCATGGTTTCTGTGTTCTGTTTTGGTCTGTGGGAAATGGAGCCCGAACTGCTGAGGAATATGCTGACTAGTCTCACCAGCACATCACGTTTGGCAGTTGAGCTATTGCTTAAGATCCAAAGTGACAGTGAGGAGTCCGACGATGATAGCGAGTTGCGTAATGCGTACGACACAAAATTGCTTGTGGCATTCACAGTCATGCTCAGCACCGTGGAACGTCACTTTTGGGCTTGGGAAACGAGCACTGACTGGTGGGATCACATCGTCATGCAAGTCTGGGATGACGAACAGTGGCTGCAGAACTTTCGGATGAGAAACGCCACTTTCACTGGGGTTTCTGTGTGTTGGGCAAAGCAAACAGCTGTGGGGGACACCTACATTGAACACTATCCCAACATTTTCCATAGAAGTTTATCCTGGAAGATCTCGCTGCTGCGGGTCACTTGGGAAGCACGGGAGGGTCTTCTGCTGCAATGCAGATTCCACCCTGGCCCCTATGCAGCTTGCCTGTGTGCAGCAATGGTCCCTCCACCACTCGCGGCACAGTGGCGCGGACGCATTAGCCTGACTGGAGGGAAGGAGGGGGGACTGACGACTCCAGCTATCCCACAGTCCCTGCAGTCTCTGAAAAGTATTTGCATTCTTGGCTGATCTCCCAATGCCTGAAGAGTCAAAAACATTGTCCTGGGTGGTTCAGGGTATATGTCGTCGATGTACCCCCCTCACCTCCCGTGAAAGAAAAGGGAAAATAATCGTTTCTCACCTTTTCTCAATGTCACCGTATGTCTACTGCATGCTGCTGGCAGACGTGGTGCTGTGGCGCTGAAAAGCAGCATCCCCTCCCTTTCCTGATGGCAGACAGTGCAAAAGGCTTGAAAACCCTCCTAATCATCTCGTGAGTGCTCCTGGCTGGCCTTGGTGAGGTCAGCCGGGGGTTCCTGGGCAACAATGGGAATGACTCCTGGTCATTCCCATCTTTAAGCTTTGTCTCTTGGAGAGGCAGACGGTGCAATAGGCTTGGTAACCGTCCTCATCATAGCAGCTGGAGGCTGAGCTCCTCTCCACCCCCACCCCCCCCAATGAGTAATGGAGATTCTGTACTGCCTGGACTATCATAGTAGCGGGATGCTGGGCTTCTCTCCCCCTTACCATTTAGTGTCCTGCCTGGACTATCATAGCAGCTGGAGGCTGCCTCCCCCTCATTTTATCTCACTAAAAACTCAGTGTTTCTTATTCCTGCATTCTTTATTAGCTTTCATCACACATAATGGGGGACATCTTGCCAGGTAGCCCCAGGAGGGGGCATGCGGAGGAGAAAAGCAACAGTGGGTTGTTGCCAGGGCCCCCTCTAGAAATGGCATGCGCTTCATCATTTGCTGTGGGTATTCTGGGCGCTCTGACCAGAGAAGGCTGTGCTACTCTGTTCTCTAGTAGACTTGCCCATTAGTTCTAGGCAGGACTTGCTTATTTTTTAGAAACAAACATAAGGGGAAGTACTGGGGAATCATTCCCATTTTGTCCATGCGCCCCCAGCGCTGACTCTCAGCGAGGCCAGCCAGTGAGCCACCCAGTGACATGCAACAGACTGTACAAAATGTGACTGGTAACCATCTCTGGCTAAGTTCCAAATGCAGCAGATTGTGTGCACTGGGGCTGTAACCATCGTCTGCTACCGCTTTGCAAAGGCGAAATGAATTGCTGCTGTGCTAGCATGTTGTATCCGGTCTGGTCAGCGCTATCGCAGTACATCATACGGTGCACAGTGACAAAGGCTAACGGGCTCCCATGGGTTGCTATGTTATCGGCGTTCTGCCATAGGCAATCCGGGAAAAAGGTGCCTTAATATTTCGTGCGTTGCTTTTCTGGAAGGAAGGATGTGAGTGAGCGACATTTTACCATGAATCACCTGCGACATCTGGTTTTGCCACTCCGATCATGCATTGGGATCCTCAATCCAGAACCAACTGGGCTGGGGAGACTGGGAACTAAGGTATAGCTTGGATATGCTTATCCACAGTGCATACGTCCGGAAATCGATCTCTAAAGCCCGCTGAACATGGACCAACCGCGCATTAATGATGCTCTAGTGTGCCGCATGCACCGACCTTTAAACAGCATGATTTTTTTAACAAAAACCAGTTTATGTAAAATCGGAATAACTGTAGTGTCGACAACCGTGGATAGATAGTCCCACATGTGTCTCCCAATAAACTGTGCACAAGTGCATTGCCCACTGTGCGCAAACTCAGGACAATTAGCTACCAGGAGAGCGGTGTATATTATGGTCCGAGAGACTTAGCCCTGGAGGAATAGTTTCAGCTGGGACAAGGGTTAGCAGGGAACTAATTAGGTTCACTTCTGGCCCAATTGCTGGAGACCTTTTTAAAACCTCCCTGGCAGGAGAAGCAAAGCGGGGGGAGGAAGAGAGAAGCAGGGTAGCTGCCAGCAAGTAGGGGCAGCTAAACTCAGACTCTTCTTGCAAGAGCAGATTGCATTCTCCCCAGAAGGAAGAGAAACTAGAGCAGGGGCTGGCTGAGAAGGGTTCAGCCAGACCTCGTGAAGATTGGAAGGGTTTTTTTTTTCTTTTACTTTGCCGACCTGTGTCTCCGAGGCTAAAAGGGACTGAGCTAACAAACGGAGAGGCAGGTACTTTGCCACACCACGCTCTGGAGTGAGATTTTTTTTGAAGAGATTACTGAGGCCGATTACCGTGATGTGAATAGAACCACATCAATGCACTATTCCGCATCTAGGCAGGCAGGCATGCATGCAGCCCTAACCCACCCTCCCTCCCTCTTCCGAAAAATTTCCATCCTGAAAATAAAAGCCGCTTACCGGGAACCTGCTTCACTGTTTGTCCTCCACAAGTACTCGTCTGGCTGCTGCTACTGGCTTACTTTCCTCCTGGCTTGAGAAGAGCTCCTGGCTGCATGCTCCCGGGATTCCGGTTTTCCCTCTCCACCCACAGTACCTTCACTCTCGGCCCCCCCCCCCGCCCGCCGTCTGGAGTGTCCATCGTGGTCCTTGAGTGGAGGTGGGGTCTCTCCAAGTATTGCGTCCAGCCTTTTGAGAAACGCCAGTTTTTTGGGGGCAGCACCAGTTTCCTCACAGCTTTGAGAGTGCACTCTGCAGCTCTTTCACTTTAACTCCTGCACTGCAGCGCATCTGGTCATGGCGCGTTCCATCATGCCCTTGATATCTGCTATAGTGTATATAATTCCTACAGCTGGAGCGGCAGGCTGAGACTGCACAGCTTCCTCCCCCCAAACACTGATGAGGTCCAGCAACTTGCCATTGCTCCATGCTGGGGCTTGTTTGGCGCGTGGAGGCATGGTCACCTGGAAAGATTCACTGATTGCACTCCACACCTGGCAGGGCAAACAGGAAGGGGATTTTTTAAATTCCTGGGGCATTTAAAGGGCGGGTCTGATGATTGGTCACCTGAGGCCAGGGCAGTAGAGTTCGAACTGATAAGCAGGGTGGCTGAACAGGCATTCTGGGATACCTCCAGATACCTCTGGAGGCCAGTAACAGCTTTTGGTGGCCACACTGGCGGAGCAGCACAGCGGTATAGTCTTTATTCCTCTCGTTGAGGTGGAGTACAACCAGCGCTGTAGCCAGGGAGAGACAGCGCTGTATATGCCTTGCAGGTGTGGACGGTGAGTGAGTTGCAGCGCTGTAAAGCCACCACCAGTGCTGCAACTTTCCAGTGGAGCCAAGCCCTGACAGTTGGTGTTGTGGCACAGGTTGGGAAGTTGCATTGCCATGGAGAGACTTGGGTTCTAGTGCTTGGTCCAATGTCTCTCCGCTCAAGTTAGCAGCAGATCTGAGAGCACAGTATGATTAGGACTTGTTGAGAAGGGAGCCCAAAGCCTGTAGGGGAGTGACCCATCTTACTGTGGACTAGAAGGGGTTTCACAGGGTGTAACTGAGTGCACCCTGTATTCACCCGGTGGGCAACACATTTCTGTAATATACTTTGCACAAAGCATACCTTGTAAAGTATCATTGGAAAACTCATAATTCACTGGTCAATAATATCATGGTGAAATGTGTGTGGCATCATTATATGTAAAGTTGTGTTGGTGGGGTATGTTTAAGCTCATGAAGCAACAATTAGACAAAACAAGCCAAGCAGGTCTTAAACAAAGGGATTTGTGTTTACCTCAAATTTTCATATAAACAGTAAACAGTTCTCAGAAAATGAAAGGGGAAAGGCAGGGGACAAAGAAGATAATGCATTTTGGCAAACAGGAATATGAAAAAATAACCTGGGACTTTTCATAGGAGATTTCCTCCCAGCTGGCCCTCAGCTGGAAAGAATTTTTACCTAGAAATAACTCTGAAGAGCTTCAGAGTAGCAGCTGTATTAGTCTGTATCCACAAAAAGAACAGGAGTACTTGTGGCGCCTTAGAGACTAACAAATTTATTTGAGCATAGGTTTTGTGGGCTAAAACCCACTTCATCAGATGTATGCAGTGGAAAATACAATAGAAATATATATATAAAAACTCTCTCCTGCTGGTTACAGCTCACCTTAACTGATCACTCTCATTATACTCTGTATGGTAACACCGATTGTTTCATGTTGTCTGTATATATAGATCTTCCTACTGTATTTTCCACTGCATGCATCCTATGAAATGGATTTTAGCCCACGAAAGCTTAAGCTCAAATGAATGTTAGTCTCTAAGGTGTCCCAAGCACTCCTGTTCTTTTCTTAAGAGCTTGCATTTCACAGGGGGAAAATGAGATATAAAGTTGAGGGGCAAACACTCCAAAAGATCTCTCTCTGTCTCTGCATCTAAGAAGATAAAAAATCCACTGTTGGACTTTGGGGGAAGAGGTCCTGACCTATCAGTAATGCTCATAGGTGCATATGGGTAAGAACTTTGCCTTAAATCAAACCTAGTTTAAGTTTTAGCATCAGAAAGGGTGGGGATTTTTTTGTTTGGGTTTTTTTTGGTAACCATTTCTCAATGTAATGCCCTCACTTAAATGCATTTAAAATCCTATTTTCTTTTGTTAATAAACTTGTTTTCTTGTTTAATCAAATCCAGTGTGTTCATAAGTTAAACTGTTTGGGTAACTCCATTTAAGGTGGTACGCTGTTGTGTGTTGTACTCTTAGAGGGACAATTTACCTCATGTATCTGGGCTGTCCAGGCGAGAGCTGGACATATATGTTTGGCGTGAGGGTGAAATTTGGGACTGGGAGTGTGTTGGGAAAATAGTAACCAAGGCTTGATGGGAGCCAGGGTGTGGCTAGTGTTTGCTGGCAGGCTGCAGAGATCAGAGGTTCTGGATCCGGGCTCTGGCTGCACACAGTTGTTTGGGGAGTGAATTACATGTTGGCAGGCTGTTTGAGCAATTTGGCGGAAAGCTATAACAGCAAAGCATTGTAAGGCACCCCAGGTTGCAGGGCAGGTGGTTACACACCATCTCACTGGTGTGGATTGTACCTTGGAAGGTATTGGGGCAGGGAGTGGGGGAATAATCATGTTTGGGAAGCACAATTGGGTTGCAATGGGATGTGAGAGGATGGGATTATACTGGGGGAAACTTGCCATTGTGTGAGAATTGTCTCTTCCCCCTGCAATCCTTTTGGCCTTTGTCTGCCCTGTAAAGACATCCAGCACCCTCTCCCTCACTGAGTTAGGAGTTAAGTGTCCCACTGCCTCAGTGCTCTGACTGCCTTCCTCCCTGTTGCAGTCTGGTGTCCTCCAAACCCAAGAGTGCAAATTCTGCAACAGCATGGTTTTTTTTGTTTTGTTTTGTCCTAATGTGCACAGCTCATGGGGAGAGACTGATGGATGGTAAAGTACTAGGGTTTAGCACATGGATACTTGTGAACTTGATTGTTTCTAGGACAGGCACAGCAGGGAGTGGTGGCAGAGACTGATGGGTTATGGGAGTGTGACTGAGCAAACAGCTGAAGTGGGATTTCAATAGAGTCATTGGGAGGCTCTCTCCAGAAAACTAAAGCTTTTCTGGTGAACTAGGTTATGGAGTACACTGTACAGAGTTGATAAGTGGGAGGAAGCTCTAGGCTGGGACCAAAGTAGTGTTCATCTTTAAAACTTGTCTATGAGCAGTAACAGAGGCACTGGAGCTGGCTGTCTGCAGACTCAAGCAGATAACATAACATCAGTGTAACCGAGTTGGGACTCACCACCCACGGTGCCTCATGCTGGTGATTTTGGGAATTAGCTCGATTCCAGTGGAGCGCCCCCTCCTGGTGGTGTCCTGTCCATTATTCTGCCCTCTGCTCCTGTCGCTGGACCCACGTTGCTCCCTGCTCGGCAGTGTCCCTTAGTCCTTCTGGGCCCCCTTCCGGGGAATCGATGATCAGCAGTCCGACACTCCAACCGCCATATGCAACCGCGCACCCTAAAGTCTAATCCCTCTTGTCAGGGATTGGGCGTAGTCTATAATGGCCACTCCCTACGGCCAATGGCTGGGTGTACTGCAAGGAGTAAGGGGGGACCCAGGCCCACCCTCTACTCTGGGTCCTGACCCAGGGACCCTCTGGCATCAGCCTCGCTGTCCTCTTTCTTTCCCCTCCTCTGTCTGTTCCCCTGGGCCGCTTCCTCTACAGCCCCTTGCACCCACTAGGCCCTTCCCTTCAGGGCCTGCAGCCTGGCAGCTATGGGTTAGAGCCTTCTAGCCTCCCTGAGCCTGCTCTGCACTGCGCTGTCCACGGTGCTAGTCTGCCCCTTGGAGACTGACCTTCCCCTGTCAAAGGCCTGGGACAGACTGACTGCTCCTGCTCTGGGCAGCCTTTATATCTGGGTGAGCCTGGCCCTGATTGGCTCCCCATAAGCCCTTTTCTGATTGGCTCCTGGGCTGCACAGGCTCTCTGGCCTGCCACAGCCCATCCTCCCAGGGAGTGGAGCAGTCTGCCCCACTTCAATCAGTTACACTTGGTTCACATTTAGAAGGGTACCTGCAACCATAAGAGCTGGGAAAGTTTAAATGCTGCTGACAGTGACAGCTTAGGTCTCCACACTGGTGTCACAGCCTTCTTTGTATTCCTCACGGAACTTTGCATGTAAGCTGAGATCATATTTCATTATGAACAAAAGCTGTTTGTTTGATGTTTTTTGTTCACAGGTCACCTTTAAAACTCCTCCAGTGGAACTCTAAATAGCTCATATTTAATGTTAGTCATCTTTTTAGATGGAAAACATACCTGTACGTTTGAATTTAAAGGGGCTCCTTCAAGTAGGTCCCATAATTAGTTTTTTTTAAGTAGAACTGATTATTAGAATTTTTAACAAAATTATTTTAAAAAGAGACCATTTGGGTTCATTTTAAATTTAAACATTCCCCCATTATACCTTCAATCAAAACATTGCTGCTATGTGATAGTTCGTGAGAATCAGAACATGATATTGACTACACCTAAAATATAATACATATGTTTTAATTGCACTGTTAAGTGCAAAAAGTACACAATAAAACTGATTAAAAATAGATGGTTAACATTTTCAGCTTTAATAACTGATACTGAATTTTCAATTTTAGTTATCCAGTGTCCTTTTAAATAATAGCTGTCTCCTAGATTGTCACTGCTGTCTCTTTTTAAAACAGTAAAAGCTGAGTACTTAGTGAGTGCTATTTTTATAGCTTTATTCAGTGCTGACATTGTAAACTTCCATAACCAGACTTTATCTTGTTCTCGTAATCTGGCAGCAATGTATTTTGGAGAATATGCTTGTACGGTGTATGCTGTACCTGGGATTGGGGAGTAGCTCTGGATGTATTAGGACTGTCTGTAGAACAGCTCTCTTGGCCCAGCATAATTGTTGCAGTGAAGGAGGAAGGTGACATGTTAACTGTAAAGAAATAAGAAGTGATGGAATGGATAAGACAGAGTCTGTCTGGGCAAAAATCACATTGGCAAAGAAAGCTATTAGAGCCTCCCCTGAGATAGTGCTTGGGGTGTGCTACAGACCGCCGGGATCTGATTTGGAAATGGATAGAGACCTCTTCAATGTTTTTAATGAAGTGAACACTAATAGGAATTGTGTGATTATGGGAGACTTTAACTTTCCAGATATAGACTGGAGGACAAGTGCTAGTAACAATAATAGGGCTCAGATTTTTCTGGATGTGATAGCTGATGGATTTCTTCACCAAGTAGTTGAAGAACCAACAAGAGGGGATGCCATTTTAGATTTGGTTTTGGTGAGTAGTGAGGACCTCATAGAAGAAATGGTTGTAGGGGACAACCTTGGTTCGAGTGATCATGAGCTAATTCAGTTCAAACTAGATGGAAGGATAAACAAAAATAGATCTGGGACTAGGGTTTTTGATTTCAAAAGGGCTAACTTTAAAGAATTAAGGAAATTAGTTAGGGAAGTGGATTGGACTGAAGAACTTGTGGATCTAAAGGCGGAGGAGGCCTGGAATTACTTCAAGTCAAAGTTGCAGAAACTATCAGAAGCCTGCATCCTAGTGGTTAAAACTACTGCAATTTGAAATGTTCAATTTTATGAACTTTATCTTACTGTAAAATGTTAATTTAGGGTCCTAAATAAGTGGCCTGATTTTCAAAAGCACTTGAAGACCCTATTAAAGTCTACAGGAGCTTCTGAGTTCTTGGGAGCTCTGAAAATTAGCCCTCTAAGAACCACATTCCCTTCTTTCAGTAGTATCTATAGGAGGGAACAAATCATGTATAAACCTGGCAATAACTCACAGTCTATTTAATGAGCAGGAAAGATTTGACGTCTTGCATTGAGGAAAGGTTTATCAGAAAAGCCAACCTAGGAATAACTAACAAATAGATAAAGAAACAGAGTAGGGATCTAATTCTGCTTTCACTTTCATTGGGATAAACCAGGAGTAACTCCATTGAGGCCAATGGCTAACAACTCTGAAAGTCAGGCCTCTCTTGTTTAGTTGCCTTTCTTGTTTTGAACAATCAACTTTTGAGCAAAGTTTTGAGAACGTTGGATTACATCTCTTAGAGACCAACACTGTCTGACTCATGACTGAAGCATTAAATCTTAGTGCTGATCAAATGGTCTTTGCCCTGAGTGCTTCATCCAAGGTTTAGCCTGGCAAAGTATTGCTGCTTTTGCTTTTTTCCTTCAAAAGTCTTTTGGTCTGCTGCCCGTAATCTGTCTGTTTCATAGATGTCTACAGTGAGCAGTACTCTTCTTCCTGCACTTTAGATACAGCCTTTCTTTCAATGTATATTGGCTTTTCCAGCTCCATTTATTGTACTTTCTATCCAATGTTCTAAAATGAGGTACTTGCTCCATCCACCTCGGGAGCCCAATCTAACCATTTAAACTCTAAATTTGATTTGCCAGAATCTCCATTGCCTTATATTTAATTTTCCTTACTAATGGCTGGATAGATGACTTACTCATGCTGTACTGGAGCTTTCCAGCTCTTTTTAGGTCCTGGCAGTGTCAAAATGGATCTCCAGGTTTATCTCCTGTGAAACCTGGTTGTTTGTGGTTTCCTTGGTGGGCATGTTAGCTGGGGAAGGGGAATTCTCGGTGTCTTTGTTGGTCATTCTGTTATATAAGTAACTCTGCACTGCATGACTTACAGAGCATGGCCCAGCTCATGGAGCACTGGACCAGGAGTGAGAGACTTGGTTTCTGGTCCTCTGTCTGCCACTATGGGTATGTCCACACTGCAGCTGGGAGTATGCCTCCCAAGCCAGGTAGACCGACCACATTAGTTCTGCTTGAGCTTGGGCTGTGGGTCTGCTTAATTGCAGGGTAAACCTTCAGGTTTGGGCTGCAGCATGAGCTCTTGGACCCTCACACCTCGCAGGGTCATAGAGCCCAGGCTCCAGACTGATCCTGAACAGCTACACCACAATTAAACATCCCTTTAGCCCAAGCCCCACAAGCCCGAGTCAGCTGGCACAGGCCACCTGTGGGTTTTTAATTGCAGTGTAGACATACTCTACATATTGTGACAGAATATACCCCAGTGTTCACACCTACACACTATTGTAATAACTTTAAACAAGGCATGTCTTGTAAGATATCATTTGAAAACTCATAATTTGCTGCTCGGTATCATCCTGATAAAATATGTGTGGCAACATTGAATGTAAAGTTATAAGATTTCCCTCTATGATTTTATTAACACATGTTCCAAACCCCACAGCCATGCCCAAAGATAAGTTAGCAAACAGGCCTGTCCTAAACAAAGAAATCTGTGCTTTACTTAATTTGCATTTAAGCAGTAAACAAAGTTATCAAGCAGGCTCCGTGGGTGGCTCTTATCATGTCCTGGCTCCGGCTTCCAGCCTAGCCAGGGGACAGGGTCTCAGGGGGGAAGAGGAGCAGCAGGGATGGGGCCTAAGGGGAAGAGGAGGACCAGGGGTAAGCTCAGGGGCAGAAGTGGGACTGCAGAAGGGACGGGGCTCCTGCATGTTTCCCACTTTTGCCTTGAAAAGGTGGTCACCCTTAGTGTCTGAACAACTGTGGGATGTTAGATGGGATGGGATCTGAGTTACTACAGAGAATTCTTTCCTGGGTGCTGGCTGGTGAGTCTTGCCCACATGCTCAGGGTTTAACTGATCGCCATATTTGGGGTCGGGAATGACTTTTCCTCCAGGGCAGATTGGCAGAAGCCCTGGAGATTTTTCGCCTTCCTCTGCAGCATTGTGCACGGGTCACTTGCTGGAGGATTCTCTGCAGCTTGAGGTCTTCAAACCACAATTTGAGGACTTCAGTAACTCAGACATAAGTTAGGGGTTTGTTATAGAAGTGAATGGGTGAGATTATGTGGCCTGCATTGTGCAGGAGGTCAGACTAGTTGATCATAATGGTCCCTTCTGACCTTAAAGTCTATGTTTTATCCTGCTGTCGTTCTAATTGCATTATTGGACACTCCAATAATGGAGGCCTTGGTTCATCTTGATGACTCTGTTTTTAACTTGGCAGCTGGAATGCTATCCAGAGATGTTTGCTGTAGCTAGATAAGCAAATGGAAACCTGTACAATGTTCTCAATAAATGACTGGTCCTTGGGCTCCAGCATTGGATTATTCAAGCTCTACAGACAAAGGCTCTCACTGGATGAACCCACATAAATGACTCATACTGAAATTTTATACTTTGTGGTAGGAGAACTAGTTTGGTTTTTGAATATAAATATTGGTGTCTCATCATCACATCATGTTAAAGAATTGTCATTGATAATATTGCCTCAGCATCAGTACTGAAATAATACCAAAGAGCTTTATTCTAAGACTGAATGTGATCACATAGGGCTATGAGACTAGTTTCGGAAGAAGGATGTCATTGTGTCCCACTCCAAATGAGATATCAGAGTATTTGGGGCAGTTGTCAGACATTGAGTGAGGACAATGTAATTTGGGCCTGGTACAGGAATTATTGAGTGAAATTCTCTGATCTGTGCATGCTATTCCAGACACCAGTGTAGATGGTCATAATGGTCCCCACAAGCCTTAAAGTCTAAGTTTAAAAAAGTAGTTGGAACTTTAATAATAGTGAGGTACAATTGATCATTCATAATGTACCTTCAATATACAGTTTGACTTCAGTGATTTGATATAGCAACATTTGAAGAAATTGTCAAGTACATGCTGAGTCAGACAGAAATAGGAAACTTTTGTCATCTGGCACTCATCCTGACACTTTGGAAGTGCTGTTCTGTTTACACTGGGTTTCTGTAGATTGCAGACTTGCATTCCTTAGCTTAGGTGTTATCATTAGACAGCTAAGATTGCCTATAAATACAGTGTTTAATTTTTCTGTAACCTGATTGTACATATGTATACATCTGGACTGAGGATGCTTCTCCACAATAATTAAACAGATTCAAAATATGAAATTTCGCAGAGTCTTGTCCAAGGCATAGACTTGTAAATGTTCTCAGGCAAGTACTATGGACAGTCTCCTCTTTCCCAAGCTGTTGCTTCCTTCTTTACACTCTGCACTCTGATGTGTACTGACTGGTTTCAGCTTTCTTTCACTTGTGGCACACATTTGTGTGTCTGAGGTCAAACAGAATCTGCAGTGATCTTAGGACTTAAGAGACTTTACAGAAAATAATAGGCATTATTTCTGCCTTGGCAGTGACCAGGTAGGCTGTCCCTTGACCTCAGCGTTCTCACTGCCATTGAGGTCTGGGGACAGGTGGGACTGAGTTAGTCTGCTTGGAAATAGTTCTACTGTCCTTCCAAATTGAGGACTTGTCTACGCTGCAGAGTTTTTTTTTCACCAAAAGGCAGCTTTTGGTGATGAAACAGTGGAGATGTACACACCGCAATGCCACTTTTGGCAACAGAAGTCATAGGGCTTTTTATGCAAAAGTTTTGTTGCATAAGTGCCAATGTAGATACCACGCTTGATTTTTATCACTTTAATTGGCCTCCAGAAGTGTCCCACAATGCCCATCCTCACCACTCTCGTCAGCAGGTACAACTCCGCTGCCCTGAAGCCAGGTAAGCAACCGTCCATGCCTCCTCCTTTAAAGCCATGGGAATTTTTGAAATTACACTTCCTGTTTGCGTGGTGTGGAGAGCTCACATTGTATCTTCCCAGCTGACAATGGCGGCTCCATATGGCAAACACTCTCCCACATGGACCAATGTGCAGCTGCTGGATTTGCTCAGTATTTGGGGAAAGGAGTCTGTACAGTCCCAACTGTGCCCCAGCTGTAGGAATTTTGATGCCTACAGGCAGATTTCTCAAAGTTTGTGCGGAAAGGACTATGATTGGGACACGCTGAGGTGCAGATAAGAGAGCACCCAAGATGGAGCAAGGAAGACATGTTCCAGGAGGTGATGCCATACTCAGATGCAGAAAACAGGGTACACAGACAGAGGAGGGAAATTGAAAGGGAGGACAGAAAAGAAAGTGAGGCCTATGCTAGGGACGCAACGGAGAGGATGACTCAAGTTATGGAGAGGCAAACTGAGATGATACAGTCCCTAATAACGCTCCAGGCTGAGCAGGTACATGCATACCCACCCTCCTTTTCAGCACATTCAAGATTTTCCTGTGCCCTCCCCAAATTCTGTGTGAGAGTTTTTCTGCTGTGTAGGGCTTCTTGCTTTCCCATTCACTCCACCCCCACAGATACCTTTTCAAATGATAGCTGGACTTACACACAGCTCTAAAAGTCAACCTTGCCCTGGTACCTTCTCTCCCTGCCACCACCCCCAGCAATTGTGTGTGTGTGCGCGCAATAAAAGCAAAGTTTTTTGAATGATAAGAACTCTTTATTTCCTGCAAATTGTGATAGCAGATGGCAGTAATAAGTTAACAAGCGGTTAAATCACTTGCTTACATTGAATCCTAGGCCACAAAAATCACGAGTGCTTCCTTGCAAAACTCTGTTTCATTAAGTATTGTAGTCCAGAGCATAGCAACATACATTACTGTTTCTCATCTTCAAAGTGTTGCCTCAAAGCCTCCATTTCAGATTGCCCCCCCTTTTGTGCCCCTCTAATAGCCTTGGTATCTGACTGCTCAAACACTGCAGCCTAGTGTTCTGCCTCAACAGTCCACCTCTGAGCAAACTTTTCACCCTTTCCTTCACAAATATTGTGCAATGTGCAACACACAGCTCTGACCATGGGAATATTATCCTCATCAAGGTCTAGCCTGCCATAAAGGCATCGCTAGCATGCCTTTAATCTGCCAAGCACACATTCCAGGGTCATTCTGCACCTGCTCAGCTTATTGTTGAACCGCTCTTTACTGCAATCTGTTTTTTCTGTGTAAGGCTTCATGAATCATGACGTTAGGGGGTACACCTGGTCTTCCAGGATCACTATGGGCACTTCAAAATCTCCTACTGTAATCTCCTAGTCTGGAAAGAAAGCCCCAGGCTGGTGTTCCTAAAGATACATGCATCATGCACCTTTCCAGATCACCCTGCACTGATTTCAGTGAAACGCCTGCAGTGATCCACAAGCGCCTGCAACAGCATGGAGAAGTACCTCCTCCTATTGATGTATTCCATTGCAAGATTGTCCGGTGCCAAGATTGGAATATGCATGCCATCTATCGCCCAGCTGCAGTTAGGGAAACACATTGCTGCAAAGCCATCCACTATTTCATGGACATTGCCAAAGTCGTGGATCTTTGCAGTAGGATGCGATTAATGGCTCTGCACACTTTTGTATTAACACAGCCCCAAAGGTTGACTTCCCGACTGCAAACTGATTTGCGACTGACCAGTAGCAGTTCGGAGTCGCTACCTTCCACACTGCAATTGCCACACACTTCTCCACTGAGATGGCACCTCTCATTTAGGTGTCCCTATGCTGCAAGGCTGGGGCGAGCTCAGCGCACAGTTCAGGAAGGTGGCTTTCCTCATCCAAAAGTTGTGCAGTCACTGCTCCTCATCTCAGACCCACATAACGATGTGATCCCACCACTCAGTGCTAGTTTCCTGAGCCCAAAAGTGACAGTCCACCATGTTCAGCTGTTCTGTGAATGCCAAAAGTAATCGATGTTGCACCTATCGATGTCAGACAGCACATGAGGCAACTGTGAATCCTGTTGAGTGTGGAACTTCACAATTAACTGCACTGCCATTCACAAGGTGCTGCTGACAGCAAGCAGAGCATTGGAGAGCAGTGCAGGATCCATTCTTTCAGACACAGATGGCAGGATGAGCAGAAAACAAAGGGACATTGAAAGATGCCACAGACTGAAGATGGAAGCACATGGAATGCTGGATTGGGAAAAAATGCCTCATGGGACATTGAGCCTGGACCCGTGATGAGCTGTGATCCGCTTTGCCTTTCCACAAGACCTAGCAGCAGAATGTGGAGAGCTGTGCTTTGCTACCCACAGTGCATTGCTCTCACTGTTGATGCTCCTGCCCCAGGTGGTTTGGTGAAAAAACTGCCAGTGTAGACATGGCCTTAGTGATGCTGATGATCTCTCTTGTGCTCTACCTGCTCCACCCCAAACAGTTCCCTGCAGGCTGAATTGATTGTGTTTTGTTATGTTTCCCCTAGTGGCTGAGGGAAGCAGCTAATCCTGTCCTTGTTCTGCTGCACTTTCCAGTAGGCAGTTGTTAGCAGTTACCTGTACTGCTACACCCAAGATGTTATGGGAGCCGTTCTCTAGTCAGTGTAGATCGCATGAGAGTAAGTGACTCAGCCTCCTGATGACAGTGCTGTGGTGGTAACATTCAGAAGAGGAAAGGAAAGATATGAAAACCGACAGTGGATCAGGCAGTGTTTTCCTTTGAACTCTCATCAGGCCCATGATGATTGCTGCTACTCCACAGTGGCAGGATATCCACTGGGAAGAAGTGCTGGGGTGCTGAAGCTTGTCTAAACTATGAAGTTATAACAATCTGAGTCGACTTAGTTTTGCCTCTGTCCGCACCTAGTTTAACTAAACCAATTCAATTTTTGTGTGTGGACTTTTGTATCAGTTTAAAACTATAAATTTACAGGCTCAATTTTAAATCAGTGTAATCTCAGTTTTAAGCTAATAAAAGTACATACAAATTTGCACCGTTTTAACTAAATATTAAAAGCATACTTGTATTGGTATAACTTGGTGTGTACACAAGGCGTGTGTGTAATTACTATGATTTTTGTGAATGCATCCTGGACATCTTGAGTTAAAGAAATACAATCAACTTAAAAATCACACTCTTGTCTGAAAAATTGTACCCATTTCTCTTGCAACAGATGCCCGAGTTTCCTATAACTGAAAGATTAGACAATGAAAAATGCCTTCCATTTTGTTATGGATTTTGTGCATGTATTACACTGTGTACGGCCAGTTTCACTTTTTCTCCTGGATAGTAATTTTCACCTTTAGTTTGTGTGGTTCTCTTACACAGCAACAGGACAGAGAAAAGTATTCTTAAAAATAAAACTGTGTAATTGATTCTGGCAGCAGGACTTAGGCAAGTGAAGTACATGAAACTATTGAAATTGACTGGGCTTAAGTTAATGTCCTTGTAAAGTGCAACAAAAATAGTGAAGTTTACTGGCTGCTAAACAGACTTTTGGGTAGTATTCTTGGAAGCTTCTATATTGACTCAACAGCTGTCTTGTCATAAGTTACACAGTGAAAGCTGTTCTGTTTAGTTAGGTCTCTCTGATTGTCTGTGCAGAAGTAAAATTGGAGGCTTCTGCTTCTGACAGTGGCTTTTGACTACACTAGATTTAGTGTACTATTATTTAGCCAATAAGGTTTATTTTTCATTTTGTGTAGGTGTTTTGTATTTTTGAATAGTAGGTAAAGGAGAAATTTTGATTCATGCTTGGCTGAAATTGAAACAATATTTTCATCCAGAAGAAATGTGTAGGATTTGTTTTTATTTGAATTTAAAGGTTGTTACCTGCAGATGAGAAGTCTTAAATCTGCAGGGCAGTACTAAAGGTGATCTGCAGAAGAGGGAAATGAATGTGTCCTTATTGTTTTAGGATGTATAAAGGTAGCTTGAAAGTTGTATTTTTTCCTAACTGCTTGTTTTTATACTAGAAAGTCCTATTTAGGCTGCAAAACTATATGGTGGCTGGAGAACTACTGCAATGGTGATACACTTGCTTTATCCCTGTGGTAAGCTGAGCGATTGAGAGAGGAATGGCCCTTTCACCATCCTGTAGCATCATGCTATTTTTGCAGTCACTCAATAGACTTGGTCATTGCCAGTACGTGGGAATGACACAGTCAGTATTGTATACAGTGTGGTAACTATGTTGGTCCCAGGATACCAGAGAGACTGGGTGCTTGAGGTAATATCTTTTATTGGACCAATTTCTGTTGGTGAAAGAGACAAGCTTTCAAGCTTGCTCAGAAGCTTCATCTCTCTCACCAATAGAAGTTGGTCCAATAAAAGATATTACCTCACCCACCTTGTCTCTCTAGCATCAATGAGTGCTCTGACACTACAGTAATAAGCACTGTGGAAATACTGTAGAATTCCCAACCTGGTCTGCAAAGCTCTATCTGGCCCCACAGGGTGCTGGTTACTGCTCATTGTTTCCAGTTGCTAAACTGCCTTGAAAAAAGTGAAAATCCATGAGTACCAGGCCTATATAAGCAACTGGTGTAGCTGTCACAGAGATGTTATGAGGAGACAAATGGGAGGGGAGGTGTCCACAGGAGAATTTCTCCATTAAATGTGTCCCCTCTCTGACAGTGTGTGTCTGTCTAAAATTGTGAACACCATTTTGTATTGCAGCTTCCATCTGGGGTTGTAACCTTCATTATAACCTTAATTTCATAATGTAACCTTCATGATGGGCTAGAACATCAGTTTACTGTTCAAAACATGGCACCTAGTTGAATGATTAAGGCTTTAAAGCCATCAGAACAATCTAGGGCCATCAGCTTTGGTTGTTTCTCAACCACTAGCAGTGAGCTGATTATTGAGACAGTCAACACACAGAAGCCTGGCTAGGGTAAGGGCTGGAATATTGCAGCTGGAGCACATGGGCAAAAAGGAACAAACTGGGGTGGGGCGGGGGCTGTCGGTTACCATGTGCCACAAGACCAAGATCATGTTGCTTCAAAATGGCCTTAGAGCTGATGGCTGTTCTGTTGGTGATGGGTTCAGAGAGGCTGGGACTGTGGGGCCTGGTCTACATTACAGCATTAGGGCAACACAACTAACTATATAAGCTTCTACGTTACAACATTCCTCCCACCTATGTAACTCACTTGCTACCTCTTGATGAGAGGCGCAGCGCTTAGTTTGACGTAGTTAGGTTGACACCCAGATATTCACCATTGTCATGTAATTAGGATATGTTTTGTACAAAGTATGTCTTGTGAGGTATTCTAAAAGTTTTGATTTACTAGACATTAATATCTTGTTGGATTGTATGTGTTATTGTCGTATGTGATGTTATAAAGTTTGGCTTTGTGTGTGTTACTAAAACATGTTGTGAGGTTAAAAGCACCCACAAACAGCCTTTTAGGTACAACAGTAAAAAGGCTAAACAATGTTAATGGCTTATTGAAGAAATGCAGACAAGCACAAGGATTACCCTAGGAACTGTGTATGATAGAAACCTCTCAGTGGGAACTGTTTGACCCAGGTCACAGAAAAAGAGCTTTCCAGTAAGTGAGAAGATGATATAAAAGGAGGACAATGACATTATGATGGTACCTCACTCTCCCTGCAGTAACACACCTGGAAACACCTGAGGGACAAAGACCAAGTTGTGGGAAGTGATGGTCCCAGGCTAGAAGGATCTTTAGCCTGTGTATGAAAACCTGGGACAGCCAAGGCAACTTGTGCGTTAAGAGTGTGCCAGCCTGTTTATCACTCAAAGTGAGAATTTGCTGATTTATATCCTACCTATCTAGTGTGTTAAGCTCAGTTTGCAGTTTTTGTTTATTTACTAAGGTAATCTGATCTGTTGGCTAACCCTTATAATCACTTAAAATCTACTTCTTGTACTTAATAAACTTGTTTTTGTTTTAAACCCAGTTTGTGTAATTCATAACTGGGGGTGGAGTGCGGGGATGCGAAAGGCTGTGCATATCTCTCTCCACATTGAGGGAGAGGGTGGATTTCAATTCACTCACATTGTACAGTTCTCTGTGCAGTGCAGGACCATATAATTTTGGGTTTACTCTCTAGAAGGGGTGTGTACTTGAGTGCTGGGCAATTCTCTAGCTGAAGCCTTCCCATGCAGTACTGATTTCAGTGGCTGTGTCTTTTTGCTGTTGGATGTGTTCTAGAGGAGGCTTGAAGGCCTGGCCTAGCAGGACAAGGTGTGGAAGCCCAGGCTGGTGGAACAGGCGGTCTCAGTGGTACCCCAGTACCTCAGGTGGCACCCCAGAAGCGGGGGCAACCCATCACAGTGGTGGAGATTTTAAGTACATTTTCAGTGTGGCTAGAGAACAGACAAAGTGGTTACCAGGTTTTCTGTTTGCTTATTTTGGGCAAGGGAATTTGGGGCAGCAAAGCAGGAAAATGAGTCCAAGTGAAGCTACCAAAAAGCTGGAGCTTTACAGATTACAAGATAGAAGAGAATGAAAAGATGCACCAGAATCAGGTGGAGTTAAGACAATTGCAGATAAAAGAAAAGGAAGCAGAAGAAGCCAAACTAAAAGCACCCAACAAGAGGGCCATGGAAGCCCAGAAGCAAGCCATGGAACTGCAAGCCAAAGAAATGGAGGCAGAAGCAGTGAGGCAAAGAGCTATTCTGGAACTGAGACACAAAGAAATGGAGGAGAGGGAAAAAGAGGGAGAGCATGAACTGGCCTTGATGGAGTGGCAGAAAAGGAACCCCACACCAGGGGGCCCCACCTCTCCAAAAATCCACAAATGGGAATGGTTGTGTCCTGCATACAACAAGACTGAGACATTGCTGAATATTTTATAACCTTTGAGAGGCTGTGTGTGCTCCATGTGATGATCCCTCTGTGCCGGTGCATCAGGTGTGGGGCAGGAATCCAAGTGTGGAGTGGCTCAGTATGGGGGCGATCCAGATGAGGAGTGAGAGGATTCTGTGTTGGACAATCAAGGTGTAGGCAGCTCAATGAGGGGTCTTGGTGTTTGTGTGTGTGTGGGGGATTTGGATGCACAGGCTTGTTGGGGGGTTTGCAGGTGCAGGGGCAGTGGGACTCTGCAGGGGCTTCCAAGTGAAAGTGGTTGGGGTTCAGTGGAGGGGTCTGGGTGCTGGGGAGCGGGGCTTGGTGGGGCGGGGGGTCTGGGTGCAGTTAGTTGGGGATCAATGGCATGGGGGTCTGGATGTGTGCACTCTGGCTCATCAAGGTGGCGGTTAGAGTGCAGGGAGCTCTGGGGGGAGGTCTGGGTGAAGTGGTGGGGGTACAGGTGCAGGGGGCTCTGGGTGCAGGGGTTGAAGTTCAGTGGGGAGGGGTTTGGGTATGGAGGGCTAACGGGGTTCTGGGTGAGGCTTGGCAGGGGTGTCTGGGTATGGAAGGTTCAGATGCACTGGGACTAGGCAGATGGGGGAGCAGCTCCCTGCAGCGTGACCCCTCCCCCTGCAGTTGAGAAGCGATGTGGGGGAGCTTTCCTGGGTGTTGGTCCAACTGCTCCTTGCAGGGGAAGAGGAATTTCCATCCTCTCCTGCCTCCAGCCCAGTTGAGACTAGCAGCTGATCTTGGCTCAAGTTAAGAACCACTGCCTGGGGTGATTTACTTCGCCGCCGACTGTTCTGGGTGTCTGAAACAATGTACCTGTGCAGTTAGGAAGTGGTGCATGACTTCTCCCCCCCCGCCCTGGAATTCCCAGTTTATTTCAGCTTGACCCATGTCAAGTCAAACAGGAGACAGCACATAGTCCAGGTACTGTTGCAGTTAAATGCAATATAACAAGTAAAAGAACAGTAAAATGGTTTTAAAAGGAAGGTTTGAGAGGCCCATAGTCTGTACAGTATTTCTCTACATCCTTGGCTGAATCATTAATACCTATAAGGAGGGCAGCATGCTGTGAGCTCTAAGACAATCACGAGTACTATACACCTGTAGCGGAGTGATTACCCGCTCCTGCCCTGTGGGGCTTGAAACAGCCCAGGAGAGGGCTGTACTGCCTGCCCAATGCTAAAGGATTCCCCCCAGCCTAAGGGGAGGATTGTAGCTTCCATTTGCTTCCCTGTCAGAATGTCATTTTTATGTGAGGAAGGAAAGAAATCTGTGGGGGACATGAATTCTGCACATGTGCAGTGATACAAAATTCCACCAGGAGTAAGGACCTGAAACCTAGAGAGTAAAATTTAGAAGCCTTAAGGGAGGGGCTGGAATGAGTAATGTGGTATATGTAAACCAAATGAAAGATTTATGGCAGTAGTTCTTAACCAGGGGTCCGGGGCCACCTGGGAGGCCATAAGCAGGCTTTAGGGGGCTGCCAAACAGGGCCAGGGCAGAAAGCCAAAGGCCGCCATGCAGAGCTGAAGCCTGAGGCCCCGCCGTATGGGGCTGAAGCCGAAGCCAAAGCCTGAGCAACTTAGTTTTGCAGGGCCCTGGGTAGTTGCCCTACTTGCTAACCCATAATGCTGGGCCTGGCGTTTATAAGCAGAAAAACAGTTGTGGGCTATGGAGTTTTTATAGCATGTTGAGTGGGGGGAGCTCAGAAAGAAAAGGTTGAGAACCTGTGATTTATGGGATAAAGGGGGAAAAATGTCAAGGAACATGCTACTTTTGCAGATGAATTTGAACAATCCCAAGCATCTATTAGGAACAAATCACAGGCAGAGGGGTTTAAGTTTGGTGGGAAGCAAGGTCACTGCTTTGCCCCTGGGAAGAGGGAGGGTGGCTGGGAAGTGGGGCATTCACCTTCCCAGAACCCTACCTCCAATACCCATCCTAAACCACCCTTAAAAACAAAAGACCCTAGAAGGTGCTTTCACTCAGGTACTTTTACAGATCACTGAGATATAACTGCTCCAGACTGAAGGAAAATAAGCCTCATCTGAGCCATTTTGACTCGATTGTCTGAGGCCCCAGAAGGTATCCCCACAACTTACCACACCTGCTTGGTGGACACAGGGCTGGGTGAACCAGACTGGGAATACATTAAGGTTTTCAAGATTGATGGCACAGGCTGCTTGAGGTGGAGGGATACTGGGGCTCAGCTCTCTCTGGTTTGTGTGGAGTGGGAAGGTTTGAAAGGCGATTTACTTGTGATGCTAGAGGACGTCCTGGTGGACATGTTGGTGGGGAATGATATTTTCCACAAGGCCAGGACTGTTGGTGTGGTAACTCGCAGCAAGGAGTATTGTGTAGGGTTCTCAAAAGGGGTGGAGAGTGTATTGCCTGTCAGTGAGAAGGTTGTGTCAGCTGGTAGCTGCAAGTCTGATGCAGCTAAACCAGGGATAGAAACTGCTCTAGAGAGCATGGAGGTGTGTGTGTCTCAGAGAGGAGCCCAGGGAAGGGAACCTTAGAATCCACAGAGGAGGTGGATGAGGGTTCCATGGGCTTAGCAGGACAGGGTGAGGGAGCCCAGGCTGGTGGAACAGGCAGGCTCAGTGGTTCCCCAGTACATCAGGTGGCACCCTTGAAGCAGGGGCTACCATCACAACAGTGTCAGTGTGGACACTGTGTTACCTACACTGACTTTAGTGGACTCCAGGAAGTGTCTCACAATGCCTCACGATGACTACTTTGGTCACCATTTTGAACTTTGCTGCCCAGTGACCAGGTACACAGGAACATGCCCCTCTCCTTTTAAAGCCCCACAAATTTTTGAAATTCCATTTCCTGTTTGGTTGGCATGGCGAGCTCACATAGCAACTGCCCAGCTGACCATTCCGGCTCCATGCAGTAAATGTGCTCCTGCCCAGAGTACACAGGAGGTGGTGGATCTCCTGGATCTGTGGGGGGAGGAGGCTGAGCAGGCACAGCTCTGATCCAGCCAGGTCGCTTGGGGCATGGGGGAGAAGGGTTACAACAGGGACACTTAGCAGTGCCATGTGAAAATCAAGGAGTTGTGACAGGTGTACCAGAAAGGAAGGGAGCCAAACAGTCACTCTGGTGCAGAGCTGCTGATGTGCCACTTGTTCAAGGAGCTGCATGCCATCCTCGGCAGTGACCCCACCCCCACTGCCCTTGTGGATACTTTGCGGGAGCTGGAGTCACAGGCCACCAAAGCGAACCATGAGGAGGAGGAAGAATATGCAGGACAGACAACAGGAGAGTGTCCAGTGGAGCAGCAAGCTAGGACCTCTTTTTGACTTCTGAGCAGAAGAGCCACTCCCAGCAGTCCAGCACTGGCAAGCCTGATGCAGGGGAAGGGTCCTCTGATAAGTATGCAGTTTGCTTCAGTATTTCTGGAACACATCTGTTCAGGTACTATTTATTTAAATCAGGCTAGAAGAGGTGGTGAAATAACCAGTAGAGGTAGAGTTGCTATCTGCTTCTCATTCTCCCTTACAGCTAGGCAGAGGAGGCCCTTTGGAATAGTTTATGTGCTCCAGGACATTCCTTGAATCCTCCATAGAGAGCTCAAGGAAACTTTGCTGCAGGTTGTCTGCAATCCTCTACCAAAGATTTCTGGGGAGGGCTGCCTTATTTCTTCCACTGCAGTAGGACACTTTTCCATACCAGTCAGCAGTTACTTCATCAGGCATCATTGCAGCACACAGACTAGCAGCATATGGACAGAGTCTGCAGCAGAACGCATGCAGTAACTGTTCCCTTTCAGCCTCCGTTACCCACAGGAGCGAGAGATCAGCTAAAATCACCACTTCCGGTGAAAATGCTGCCAGTATTCAGTTCAGTTGCCCTGTCTGCATACACAGATGGCCGTGTCCTACCGCCACTTATTGTCTCAACTCGCCCCCTTTCCCCCAGGCCATACTCACCACGGCTGGGACTGCTGCCATGCTCTATGAATCCCAACGCAAGTTTATAACTTGTATGGATCGAGAGGAGTGAATGCACTCACAATAGTATCTCTGCCCATTGTTTCTTTAGCAGTTGCAAATGTGGCCTTGAGGGTCTCTCCTTCCACACTGGACTTCTTCCCCTTTGCCTCACAGATATTATGAAGCCCACTGCAGGTAGCTATGACCGTGGGGATATTTTCTTCACTGAGGTCTAATCTCATGATTAAACATCACCAGTGGCCTTTCAAATGTCCAAAGGCATAGTGAGCTGTCATTCTGCACTTGCTGAGCCTGTTGTTGACGCACTCCTTGCTGCTGTCGAGGTGGCCAGAATACAGCTTCATGAGTCATGGAAATAAGGGGTAGGCTGGATCTCTGAGACACCTCCGAGGGTATAATCTGGACTGATGAACAGCTGTGTCCCCTCAGTTCTCCAACCTGAGGTGTCTTTTACACTGCTTTGCTTTGAGAGCAACCACTCCTGGCCTGCTCTCTCTCAGCCTCCAGCAGGTAAATTACTCCAGATATACTGCAAGAGCACTATGGCCAGCCACCCTTGAATTACACTGTAGAGAAACATCAGCAAATTCCCAGTCCCAGACTTTCCCCCAGAAATGTACGACTTGTACTGCCGAGCTCACTCCCGGACAGCACAAGCTCATATAAAGTCTGTCATTTTATTAATAGAAAATGATATGCACAAATTCTATTATTCCAAATGGAGTTTCCCAAACATTTCAGTCCAAACACGCTGGTCTAGATAAAAGAATAAAACAAGTTTATTAATGACAGAAGATGGATTTTAAGTGACAACAAGTAATGAAGCATAAAAGTCAGAATTGGATACAAGAAAATAAAAAGTAAAATGCAACTAATACCCAACTTAACAAGCTAAGTGAATTCAAAGCAAAGTGTCTCTAACCACATCTTTTAGCAGTCTTACTGGATGTATCTTTCAATCAGTATCCCTCCCCCAGTCCAAAGCTGTTTCCCTTGTTTTTCAGGTGTTGTGGGTAGAGAAAAAATAGGAACAATTTGTGGCTTCTCTCTCCTTTTATAGTCCTTTCTCTTTTTTTGAGAATCATCTCCAGCTGAGGCTCAGGAGACATCAAGTCTGTGTGGACAGGAACTCCCCAGCTGTTTCTTTTGTCAATATGTAGATTTTCACCCACATCCTCTTTCCTATAACTTTGCATGCAGTGTTGCCACAATATTTCACTAGGACAATAATGATCAGTAAATTATGAATTTTCAAAAGATAGTTCACAAAGCATACTTTGTCCGAAATTTATCATAGTCTTGTAAAAGGGGGTGAGCGTAGGGGTACAGGTTGTCACAGTCCCAGGATCACTGTTGGTATTTCAACATCCCCAGTGATAATCCTCTGGTCTGGAAAGAGAGTCCCTGCTTGTAGCTTTCTGTACTGGCCTCTGTTCTTAAAGATGCGTGCTTCGTGCACCTTCCGTGAACAACCCCTGCTGATGGTCTGTTGACAAAATAGGGTTATGTATGCCATCTATCACACTACTGCAGTTCTGGAATACCATTGCTGCAAAACCATCCACTATTTCCCTCACATTGCCCAGAATCACACAGTCCTTTGTAGCAGGAGGCGATTAATGGCCCTGCACACTTGCATCATAGGAACCCCCACAGTTGATTTCCCAACTCCAGACTGAGTGTGTGACCATGCAAAAGCAATTTAATTACTGTGGCAGCTGTACATCAACATAACTTAAGTCAACTTGATTTTGTGATGTATACATGGCCTGGGTATGTGTTGGGATTGGCAGGGAAGAAGCAGGATGTACTGCAGCTGATTTTTACTTTCCCACACCAGGGCTCTATGTTAAATTTTCCTACACCCAGGAGGAATTTTATTAAGTTTTACCAAAATCCCTAAAAGGTATAGTCTTTTTGGCAGCAATAGTCACTTGTTTTTTAAAGTTGTTTGTAATTGTCAACTACTCGGACTTGGGATTAAGACAATAAATAAAAATACCGTTTACTACAAAAGTTTACATCATGTACAGAAATGTTTGTATGTCTTGATTATTCATTTTAATTGGCTGTGATCTTTGGAAGAATTTAAATTAGCTAGAAGGACACATTGATTTAAATAATTTTAATCTAGTTTTGCATTTGTACTTGTTATTTTTCTAAAGAAAGGTTGGGACTTACTGGTTATTAACCATTAAAATGTGCTGATTTACAGCTAAATATAACCTTTACGCTAAACTTGGTGTTTTTTTACTAACCAGGAGGATACGCTATCTGTATACATTTAATTAAGCAACTATATAGCTTAACATATTTATACAGTCTTAATTTTTATTTTTTACTACTTTAAGGAAATAGCGAATGATAGTTTTTTACTTGTGATTTGTGTATTTGTATAGGAATAGCAATTCAGTTAAAATGCATAAAAATGTATTTTAAATTTAACTAAACTACCACTAGGATGGACACATAAGAAAGATAAGTTTGTCAGAACATGATTTGTATTTAAAAGTAACTGACGTATTAAACAAAGGAAATATCTGTTATTGAATTGAACTGATTTGTTTCTGGTCACCATGTAGATTTAAAACTAGTAAAGCTCATCCTTTCACACCTTTGTTTTTATTCATAGTCTGTAAAAGGAAAACAAGCTTTCCTATTTTTTCAATTCCCTTTTGGTTTCTCAGCTTTGAATGAATTAGTCATTGAACTAAACTAATTGAAACACTGACATGAAGAAAATATTTTCTTTGCACCTACAGAAAGGGTTGCTGCCATCAAAGCTAGTTTAGTATTTCAACAAACTGGTTCCAGGTGCTTAGCCAGTGACTTCCACCAATTCAATGATTTAACTTTCTTTAAAACTTTTGCAGCAAACATGAACCACTTGAATATTTTTAATAATTTAATTTGATTTTAGCAGATTATAGTACAATTAGCTCTTAATATAGGTTGTTGTAACTTCAAATTTAATTTTAAATAGGTTTATTTTTAAAAAGCAAATTGTATTTACTTTGAATTAAAACTAGATTTAAAAATATTTTTATCCATTCTGTAGTAAAATAAGGATATAATGTTCAGAAATTAACTAAAAACTCAACCCCTGCTTTGTGTGGAGGGATGAACAATGTATTAAATGTTTAGATTTTCATAAACCAAGCACAATTTAGGCAGGAATATGTCAAGCCTTTGAGTCTGCAGAATATGAATTTTGTGCTGTGCTCTCTGGGCATATCCATTCTATAATGGAGGGCTTAGTTGAAAGAGGTTGACGTTACTTGTATACTTGTAGCAGAAAGCTAAGCTCATGAGCTAAGCACTAATTGTCTGAGCTGAGAAATGCTGTAGAGTGGATCTCTCACTTCTGTGTGGTCCGGTTGCGCTGACATAATCTCTGGCCTTCAAATGTAGATCTTTTGTGAAAAGTACCTCTACAAATAGCATCACAGAGTTTATTGCTTCTTATCTCAGTGACTCCAGGTAAAACTGGATCCGTTTACAATATTTTTTCTACAGATAGCTGTGATCTCCTGTGTTCTGTTGTCTGTAGTAAAGATTCTGCAAGGCCAAGTTTTGCTGTTGGTTATGGAAAGCTGAACACCCTTTTCTTCAGTTATGTCTGTCATTATTACCTCTGGTTAGTCTCTCCTATGTGATGCCCTCATTGGTTTTGTTCTGCATTTCTAAAAACAAAATATGAAAGCACTTTAAAAACTATGGTGGGGTTGTTTAATAAAGCCTAAAGTGAGGTGTTAGTGAGAAATAATGTGAGTCTTAAACTCTCCCTTTAGTGAAGCTGTAAGTGCTTTACTGGCTAATGTTGCAAACTGGAATACATGCTTTTAGGTTTAGATGGGGTTTTTCTGGAGGCGCTGAGCGGTTACAAAATCAGTTGACACCAGTTGGCACATAGCACTTTAGAAAACCAGTCCCTTTGTTTCCAGGACCTATCTTTCCTCCTTTTACGGGCATATCCACACTGCAATCAGAGCACATTGCAGTTCATGTGCTAGCTAGATTAAAGCTAGCTCGGAGATGTCTACAACTACCAATAGCGGTGACGTCTCAGCTGCACAGACATCTGTGTGTGCTGGTGGCTTGAGTAAGTACCCAAGGCCCTAGGAAGGCTTTAACAGTCTGTGCTTCTGTGGTTTCACTGCTGTTTGTGCTCCCATTAGCTAGATAAAAGATAGCTCAATTATGTCTGCGTGCGCTGCAGCCATACCTGTGATGACAAGGTAGACATGCCCTTAGTTGTGGGAACCCTTCCTTCTTGTCTTGGCTTCTACATTTGTGCAGCATGGTGCAGTGTCATCTGCATGTGCCCTAAAAAAATCAAGAAAATGAAATGGCAGGATAAACATCAAAAGCTGAAGGGGCGAAAAGGTGCCTTATTGGCTTAGTCTGTGAATCTGTAGCTTCAGTCTATTGAATCATCAGCCCTTGAGACACCTAATTACAAAAGGAGGCCTCAAGAGAGAAGGGAAAGAGAAGGCCATTTCTTTTTTTCACAAAGGCAAGGGGAGCAGTGACTTGTAGCCATTACAAATTTGTACACAAAGTTCAAAAATTCATTTGATTGTTAACTTGAAAATGATAATGACAATAATGATAATGACTTGAAAATGACAATAACTTAAAATGCAGTTATTGTCAAAAAAACCACTATGGAAGTTTCCTCTTTTGCATCTTGGAGTCTTATCTGTCACTGATGCAAACCAGTCATTACCATCCTTACAAGTCCAGTACAGCTATGGATGGGTCAGCTGGGCAGTACTCTGCCTCTTGCATTTTCCACAGGATTATCAATAAGGATCTGCCTGCAGAATTTTTATGAGTTAGTGAAGGTATAAAAAGTGAAAAACAGGCTCCCAAACAGAGTTTGCAGATTGGCAGCTAGGAGGAACTTCATCTGGCTTGTAAACAGACTGCAGACATGTTTGCTTAGGGAATGGGAGGGAGGGATTTCCCTGGAGTTCCCAGTGTACTTTTTAGTCACTCATCTGTCTACGCCTGCCCTTGAAGGAAGAATATAGTATATAGATAAAGTTAGGAGAGATGGGGTATAAGTACTACTGGAAAAATGAAAGAATATTCAGAGAACAGCTGCAACAATCATTAGGAATCTGGAAAGCATGCCTTACAATGAGAGAGAGAACCGCAGCTTATTAAGCTCACCAAAGAAAGAAGGTTCAGGGGATTTAATCACAGTTTATAAGTACTTAGAAAGGGAGGAGATGTGATAATTTGGGCCTGTTTAGTCTAGTCTAATAAAATCCAGTGGCTGGAAGGTAAAGTCAGCTAAAGTCAAACTGGAAATCAGATGCCGGTATTTACCAGTGAGAGCAATTAACCCTTGGAACAGATTGTCAAGGGACATGGTGCATTCCCCATCATTTAGAAAGACATCCATTGTTGATGTAAAGATTCCAAGAGAGATGCTGTAGTTCAGCCACAAGTTGTAGGGCTGGATGCAGCAATCATTGGGGGGGCAGGCTTGATGATCAAATTGGTCTTTTCTGGGCTTCCATCCTGGAAAGTGACCTCAGAAGAATGGGCATTTGCTGAAAGGTGCGAGCAAACTAAGAGCATAACATAAAAATAGATTAAAATGAATTACTGGAGTCAGATCCACTTGTCCTGTACTACAGGCGTGAAGCCTTGTGCTGCAGTAGAATAGCACAATGCCCATGTTTAAGCTGAGAGGGTTGAGCTCTAGATCAGGATTTCTCAAATATCCACAAGCTGTTATATCTCCCTTCTTGTTTGCAATAACTTGGCCCCATCTCCCCAGAAGTGTATAACATCCCTGTGGTGGCTACAGCAATTGTTTATGTGGAAAAGAGCCTTTCCATAAGAACAACCATACTGGTCAGACCAAAGGTCCATCTAGCTCAGTATCCTGTCTTCCAACTGACCAATGCCAGGTGCCCCAAAGGGAATGAACTTAACAGCTAATCATCAAGCTAATCCCATCTCTGGGAAGTATTCAATGTATTTTTAGCTTTTTAGTGCTGCTTAGCAGCTGGAAACAAGAAGCCGGCACCGTGGGATGAGCAGTTATTCCACAGACCGCAATATGAGACTGTCTGAATTAAGTTTTCCCAAAAAGTCCTTCAAACACTGTGACATTACCAAGGGTATAATCTGAGCTGATGAACTGCTGTGTCCCTCAATTCTTCAACCATGGGTTCCTTTCACACTGCTTCACTGTGAGAGTAGCCACTCCTGGTTTGCTCGCACATAGCCTCTAACATGCAAAATCACTCCCAACTGAGTTGTGAGAGATCTCTTAGCTAGCCACTCTGAATTATATTGCAGAGTGACACCAGCAAATTCCCAGTCCCAGACTTGTCCCCAGAAATGTGTCCTTTGTATTGCCCAGGTCTTTCCTTCTAGAGAATACAAGTTCATAGATAGTCTATCACTTTATTAATAGAAAATGATATGCATAAATCCTATTGTTTCAAATGACGTTTCCCAAACACTTCAATCCAAACATACACTGGTTTAGCTAAAACAAATCTTTTAACTATATAAAGATAGATTGTAAATGATTACGAGTAATGAGGCATAAAAGTCAGAATTGGTTAAAAAAAATAAAAGGTAAAACAAACTAGTATCTAACTTAACAAGCTAAATGAATTTAAAGAAAAAGGTTTCCCTCACCACATTCTTACAGCAGTCTGGCTGGATTCCTTCAGCCAGAACCTGTCCTCCAGTTCAGTGATGCTTCCTTTGTCTTTCAAGTGGTGTTGATGCCGAAAGTAGAGATAAGGGGAGAGAGGTAATCTGAAGAGTTTGCTCACCTTTTATAGCATTTCTCTTCTTTGAGAATCATCTCCAGCTTGGGTTCAGGCAACAATAAGCCTGTGTGATGGGAACTTCCAACTGTTTCTTTGCCAACATGTAAATTTCTTGCTCAGAACCTTTTTCCTGCAAAAAATAGCTGCATAACCAGGTGAGAGTTCATTTGATTATGCTGACACCTGGCTGAGGTGCTGGCTAGCCTTTTGTCTCTGGGGAACAGGTTTAAACCTGTTTCCCTTGACTTGGATCAGGTCTTATAAAGTAGAATTTTATAACTTTAACAATGGCAACATTTTACCAGGACAATAATGATCAGCAAATTATGAGTTTTCAAATGATAGCTCACAAGGCATACTTTGCATGAAATTTATCATAGTCTTGTAAAAATGGTGAACGTAAGAGTACAAATTGTCACAAACGCTATCATCTGATTCTGTAGCTATGCTTCTTTGAGGCTGCTGCTCTAGTCACTTAGTGTGTGCGTGCAATCAGCTTTCTTCCTGCAGTCATGTCATCTGCTCTCTAGAAATGTTATGCCAGGGCCTCATTCCACTCTGAGTGAACTGATTTTGTGTATTGCAAGCACAGTGGAATTCTCCAGCTGTTGGATTATGGGTGCTTGTGTGACCTTGGAACTGAGAGAACACGGACTTAAAAGACCTTCTGAAACCACCATTCTGACCGCGGGGCTGGAGACACTGGCACACTGTTGGTAGTTGGGAGCCATAAAGGGCCAAATTTTAGTGTGTTGGGTGGTGTAACTTTAACTCCATTAGACCTAATTACTCTCATTCTACCAATATGTAAGAGAGGCCACAGTAGTTATATATTGCAATGAAAACATAATCCTAGTCTACCCTAGAAAAGGTAGACACAGCTTACGAGTAAAAGGTAGACTTGGTACATGAATAAAATAAACTATACTGTCAAAAGGACTTTTATAGCAGTGTCACTGCATCTACACTAGGGTTTTTTCCAATATTGAATTATCACACTTCTAATTGATATTGTCATAGTTGCAAAAGCTTCTAGTGCAGATCTGGCCTCACTGTATGTAGCCTGCATTGTCTCTACCCATGTTTCTGGCATGGCCTTGTGTATCCACCTGGGCTTTGAACAGGTCCTGGCTGTTGGGTGGGAATGGGTCCAGCTCACTATGACTGTGGAATTCCCCTGAAGGATCATCTCTTAGGTTACACCAATTGGTGAGCTCCCTAGAAAAGATCCTGTCAAGTCCTGGATAACTTGTGAGAGTTCCAGGAGGGCTGCTCTTGTCTTTAATGTGTCTATAGACCTGAAATCCTTGTTCTGTCTCTCTTTCTCTGAGGAGATACCCAGTTCAGCCACTTGCTTAGACATCTACTTGTAAATTCTGGTGACTGACAGCTGAGACTGTGTGTGCTCGTCACTCTACAGAGCAGTGAGATGCTGACCTCTTCGCTGGTCCAGACAGATGTGTAATGTGTGATCAAAGGGCAAAGAAGTTTGCATTCCCTCAGAAATGTGTTTCCTCACTGAGAAAGTGGCTCATGAATAGGACCCATGTGTTTGCTAGTGCTACCTGAAGAGTGGGATGACTTCCGACCCAGTGAAGCATAGCCTGGGAAACCAAACAGATCAGTTATGTAGACTGGTGAGATGTGGGACAGCTGCTGGAAGAGTACTTGTAACAGCTTAGTTAAATCAGAAATGTGATGTGTGTCCATTGCTGCCACTAAATGGTTCTGTTCTGTATAGATTTTTATGCTGCTCTCATCACCGTAGTATCTGAGTGCCTTCTTGTAGTGCATTAAGCGACATAACTACACTTCTGTCACGTGTTTGTTCTCTCATCTACAGGGAGAATCACGTGGAACATCTTGGCTTGGTCATGTTTGTGAGGTTTTATGTGTTTTTTTAATATACCTGTTGCTATGTGTTTTATATAAAAGAAAGCAGGGTCAAAGAAGAGCACATTGCATTTGGAGCAGAAAATGGTGAGCTTTGTGATGGTTCTTGCATCAGTGCATCAGATCACCCTTGGAGAAAGTTCTGTCTCCCACACAAATGAGTTTTATTGTTCATAGCTCCATTGTGATTGCGCTTCCATCAAGGCAGGGTTACAGCTGTTGTGAACCAGAGTAACTTTCTGATTGAAGTCCAGAGCACCATGGATGGGAGGAAATGTATTGGTGTGGCTCGTCCTGCATTCAGATACACACAAGTTATACCCTTTGTGACAAATCCAAACCAGTGGAGTACAGGAGTCTGGTAGAGGGCAAATATACTGGTCACTGGATGAGTAGTTTTCTGTTCCCTGAGTGCCCAGAGCAGGGACTGCACTAGACTAATCAGGAACCTGCTAGAACCAATTAAGGTAGACAGGCTGATTAGACCACCTGCAGCCAATCAAGGCAGGCTAATCAGGGCACCTGGGTTTAAAACCAGTCAGGAAGGCGGGAGCCAGAGGAGAGGAAGTGCGTGTGAGGATAAAGAAGGTGTTTGGAGGAGGCCACGGGGAAGTAGCCCAGGGAGTGTAGCTGTCATGCAGCTGTTACAGGAGGCACTATAGATAGCTGCAATCCACAGGGCCCTGGGTTGGAACCCAGAGTAGAGGGTGGGCCCGGGTTCCCCCCAAACCTCCCAACTCCTGATCAAACACAGAGAAGTTGACCCAGACTGTGGGGAAGATCTCTGAGGTGAGCAAATCTGCCAATAGGCACAGGACCCACCAAGGTAGAGGAGGAACTTTGTCACACTTTGCAATCTTTGTGTATAGACAAAGCTTTATACTCTTAGACTGGGAGGGTGAAATTCAGAGATTGTGTATGTGGGGGAAGGGGCAGGCGTATCTTATGTGTTTGATAAGTAGGGCCCTACCAAATTCAGTCATGAAAAATCCATCACGGACAGGTGAAATCTCATCTTTTGTGTGCTTTTACCCTATACTATACAGATTTCAGGGGGGAGACCAGCATTTCTCAGATTGGGGGTCCTGACCCAAAAGGGAGTTGCAGGGGGATTGTGGTATTGTTACCCTTCTACTCTGCCTTCAGAGCTGGGCAACCAGATTGTGGCAGATGTTGGCCAGGGGCTCAGTTCTGAAGGTGTCACCCTGCCAGCAGCAACACAGAAGTAAGGATGACAATACCATACCATTTCACCCTTACTTCTGCGCTGCTGCCTTAGAGCTGGGCAGGGTGAGTGTGGCGGCTGCTTACTGAGAGCCCAGTTCTGCAGGCTGCAGTGCAGAACTAAAGGTGGCAATACCATACCAGGCCATCCTTACTTCTGCGTTGCTGCTGGCAGAGACTCTGCTTTCAGAGCTGGGCTCCCAGCCAGCAGCCACCGCTCTCCAGCTGCCCAGCTCTGAAGGCAGTGCCGCCGCCAACAGCTGCACAGAAGTAATGCTAGCAGTACCTCAACCCCTGTACAATAACCTTGTGACCACCCCACAACTTCTTCTTAGGTCAGGACCCCTACAATTACAACACCGTGAAATTTCAGATTTAAATAGCTGAAATCATTAAATTTACAATTTTTAAAACCCTGTGAGCATGAAATTCGACCAAAATGGACCATGAATTTGGTAGGGCCCTAGTGATAAGTCTCAATGGCGTAACCTATATGCTGTGGGGGTTGGGAGATACCTCTCTGAATTTGCCCAAGAATCCTTTTAATTTGTAATTCAATTTCAGAGGTGTTGTAATGATCTATAAGATGACACTTTGCTATGTGGCTTTGGTGGGAGCAAATCCATCCTGAGTACCCACATGTGTCGTGGCAGTCTCAGTCGAAACTTCATCCCATGTGTGATTTGCCAGGTTCCAGGATGATCCATGCTCTTAGGTGCTTTCTGCCTCTCTCACAAAATATGTAATGTGGAATGAAAACTCAAGCTGCTTAAATTCTAACTAATGGGGATAAGTTGCTTTTAGATTAATCTCCCTCAAACTAGTCAGACACTGAAGATGCCCTAGAGAGTGTCTTGCTACTTCACAGTGGAATTTTCATCCCTAATTGGTGTCTGCCTCCTGTAATGTTCCACGCGGAACATTTACAAGAGCAGTTGATCTCCCCAAGCTGCCTCTTGCTGCTGCATCCCACCTGGTCCAGGCTAATGGACTGCTTTTTGCACTTGGAGGGATATGTCCTGCATACTTACTGCACAGTTCTTACATGAATCTGACTTCTTAGAATACACAGTTAGGACAGGGGAAGAGAATGTTGCACAGTAAAAACACTCAGAAGCAGGGCAAAAAGCAAAGTGCATAAGAAGCCAGTCCAGCTCTGTTGTCTGCTTATAATGTGGATTTCTGTATTATTGCCCTGTTCAGTAGTATGTCTCATCATGATGTGCTGAACCTTTTTGTCATATGCTCTTAGCATGGTGCAGGATAGTGAACTTTGGGAATGAGAGACATTTTTATCAAACAAGGACTACAAAATTATTCTGTCTTATTCTGCAGTTAACACTTCGCCAAAACACCATTTACAATATTCTTAAAGCTTTGCTCCACAGCTCTATTCAGCAGTTTGTTTTGCATTGTTGTGTATGACCTTTAGTGAAGCCTGGTGGGTCTCCAGAAACAGCCTATCTGATTAATTTACATTGCTTATGCCTTCCTGCCTATGTAAGCACAAAACCAGTTGAATTTCTCCAGAAAATGCATTTGAGTAGAAATGTATAATAAGGCATTATGGTCACACACAATTGTTAGTTTGTTGCAGATATTTCATAGATGGGACTGATGAGCATAAACTATTCAGTGTCATTACTGAAGTAGGAAAATATCAATCTTCAAGAGCAGAAGCTCTCAAACTGGGAGGCACGCTGCCTTGGGGTGGCCTGGAATGTATTTTGGGGGTGTGTGAGGAGCTTTAGGGGGATAAAGCTTACTGTGCACATACAGAGCTGGGTGGCCAGAGAGCAGGAGTTGCTCGCTGGGTGGTTTGGGAAGGGGGGGCATAAACTACTACAGACACACAGAAGGGGGGCGTGATCAAATAAGTTAGAGAACCGCTTCTCAAAAGCATGTGTGTCCTACATGTTCAGTTGGAGTCGTGGTAGACTGCATGTTCACAAAGTCTGAAAAACCAGTGAAACTGATCCAACCCCTCCCATCTAGCCATAGCCTAAACTACCACAGACTTACCTGTAGGATCAAATATCTGTACAGCCATATTATAGTTACAGGGCTCGTCCGCAGGAGGCTGCTTTGCTGAAAGTGAATATTTTGATTGTACATGCCAGGCCGTCCTGAATAACACAAATTTTACACTCGTCAGTGCCCCTTTTACTGTGACTTCATGTAGACCTCCAGCCACCGTTGCCAGGGGTGGATCTTACCATTCAGGTGCCATTTACATCAGATATGGTGATTTGTTCTGTTCTTATATTCACTGGAAATAAACTGACTGCCAGTTTAGCAGATTTCTACACTCTCCTGAGTTAGGAAGTTTTTCAGAATGTTTAACTTGCTCCTTGCTGCAGTTTAAGCCCATTAATTCTTGTCTTTAGTGGTTAAGGAGGACAGTTGATCACACTCCTCTTCATAACAACCTTTTACATGCTTGGAAGCTGTTACCATCTCCCTTCTCAGTCTTGTCTTCTCCAGACTACACAAACCCAATTTTTTCAGTCTTTCCTTGGAGGTCATGTTCCTAGACTTGTCGTCATTTTTGTTGCACTTCTCTGGACTTTCTCCAATTTGTCCACATCTTTCCTGAAACGTGGCACCCAGAACTGGACACAATATTCCTGTTGAGGCCTAATCAGCACAGAGTAGAGCGGAAGAATTACTACTTGTGTCTTGTTACAACACTCCTGCTAATAGGTCCCAGAATGATGTTCCCTTTTTTTGCAACAGTGTTACACTGTTCACTCATATTTAGCTTGTGATCCACTGTAACCCCCAGATCTCTTTCCTCAATAGTAATTTCCCATTTTGTATTTGTTTCCCCTGCTTGTGTACACATAATCAGAGCTAATGTAAATATAAACAGGAGGAAAGCTGCCGTGGTATGGGTAGCAGTAGTGGAAGCACAGTAAGCTGTGCTGAGTACAAACCTGACTGAAACTGGTGGGTATGTACTTGGCATGGCTCAGCTGTGTCTCCACTGCTGCTACCATTGCTATGCTACTATTTATATTTGTGCTAGATTGATGAGAGCGAGTGTGAATGTGTACATAAGCAGAGGAATCCCACATTGTAAGGGAGGTGTAGCCACCGTGGTGGTGTATTTGAGATCTAGACAGACCTTGATGTCCATGAAATAGATGGAGATTTGTGCTGAGAGTGGTGGCTTGGTGCCTATTTTCAGCTATGCTTTCCTTAAAACAGTTGAAATCGCCTTTGGCTGTTTCTGTAGAATCTATTGCCATCGTAATGGAGTGCCAAACATGGTAAGTTTAAAATCTGCACAGTGTTGTCCAAGAGCACTTCAGACTGAAGTGTGGGGAGAGTCTCGTACACTTGAGGAGTGAAAAAACTAGTTCAGATCTTGTCTGGCACCTCCTCCCAGTCACTTCAGGGGTTAGTTCACAAGGTCAGCGCCCCCTTCTGCTATTTGCATGCTGTCATCTGGTTTGCAGCTCCTCTTATCTCAGGAACTGCAGCACCCTCTTCATGACTTAGCCCTCCAACTAGGTCACTTAGCGTTTTCCCCCATTTCACGGTACGCTCCTTAAATTCTCTGAAACTCCCACAGTGACCCAGGAAGTCTTCCTGTTCACTGACCTGCCGGTCTGTGCTATGCCCTCAGTGTCTGGTAGGGGAACCCGGGCTCGCCAACTACTCCGGATTCCAATCCACAGATCCTGCACCTTGCAGTTCTATGCTTTCCTTTCCCAGACCTCACTTCTCCCGCCCTGGACTTCTTCCTTCCACTCCTGCTTCCCCTCCTTGCTCTGGGTGGACCAGCTCCAAACCCTCCTCCCTCTTCCCAGGGAGTTGACTGCCCTTTCCCAGCAGCAGCCTTTGTCTGTTGCCAGTTTTCTGGATTTTTGGCTTAAAGGTCCCTCCTGTTCATAGCCTTTGTCTTGGCCAATGGAGAAAGAGTTGGTCCCTGGGATAGTCAGGACCTAGCTGGCTAGTGGAGAGCCTCACTTTGAACTGCATCTTGGTATTGGATGTTGTCATCCTGGGCCAGCCTTTTTCTGTGTTTTGTATAGCTGTATGTGTATGTGGAGACATTTCCTTACGAGCACAACATGGAGGGGGGAGATGCAACCCTGAGCTGTCGGGCCCTTCTGCTAGCACCACAAGGGCGTTCAGCTGTAGGAGGTCATATGTAACTTCCTTTGGCTGAGCTTCTGACTGGCAAAAATGGTACCAGTGAGTTCAGGGGAAATAACCAACTCTGAAATGAGTTCTGTCACTCCAAGGGCACTCTCTACCTTATTGAGAATAGTCCAGAATGGAACAAGCAATTTCAAGTTAAACCTGCTGTTGATTCTCTGCCTTGCAAAAAGCTGCTGGGAAATGAGTATCTGCTCCATCTCGTGCCTTTCATGTGAAGTATCTATCTTGGTTTATTCACTTAATTTTTAAACGAAGAAACCGAGAAGTCTTAGGAAATCTGTAAATACTCATAGATTTTAAGGTCCGAAGGAACCATCATGATCATCGTTGTCTGACCTCCTACACATTGCAGGCCACAGAACCTCACCCATCCACTTCTGTAATTGATCTCTTAACCTCTGCCTGAGTTACTGAAGTCATCGTTTAACAACTTCAGATTACAGAGTCCACCATTTACTCTAGTTCTGGGGTTCTCAAACTTCATTACATCGCAACCCCCTTCTGACAAGAAAAATTTCTGCATCACCCTAGGAGGGTGGAGCGAAGCCTGAGTCAGTCCAAGCCCAGCTGCCCTGGGTCTGGTAAAGCCAAAGCCCGAGCCCCACTGCCCCGGGCATGGGGCTAACTCCCAAGGGCTTCAGTCCCAGGTGAGGCCTGTAACCTGAGCCTCACCACCAGGACTGAAGCCTTTGGGCATTGGCTTCAGATCTGAGCCCCAGCAAGCCTAATGCCAGCCCTGATGGCCCCATTAAAATGGGGACATGACCCACTTTGGGGTCCTGTAAGAATGTGCAACTCACCCCTGTGTTGCCTCCTGCTGGTGTCCTGGGAATTAGCTCATTTTCCAGCCTTGGAGCGCCCTCTGCAGGCCAGTGTCCCACTGCCGCTGGGCCTCCACATCCCTCCCTGGACTCCATTGCCCTGTTCTCTGGGGTGCTGCCTTGGCAGTAACCCCTCATTCTTAGGGTCTCCCCTCCCCAGGGAACCTCCCACATCTGAGACTGCCTCTCAGGGTATGTCTACACTATGGGATTATTCCGATTTTACATAAACCATTTTTTAAAAACATTGTATAAAGTCAAGTGCATGCGGCCACACTAAGCATATTAATTCGGCAGTGTGCATCCATGTACCGAGGCTAGCGTCGATTTCCAGAGCGTTGCATTGTGGGTAGCTATCCCATAGTTCCCGCAGTCTCCCCCACCCATTGGAATTCTGGGTTGAGATCACAATGCATGATGGAGCAAAAACAGTGTCGCGGGTGATTCTAGGTAAATGTCATCACTCAATCCTTTCTCCGTGAAGCAACGGCAGACAATCATTTCGCCCCCTTTTTCTTTGGATTGCCCTGGCAGACGCCATAGCGTGGTAACCATGGAGCCCATTTAGCCTTTTGTCACTGTCACCATATGTGTACTGGATACTGCTGACAGATGCGGTACTGCAGTGCTACACAGCAGCATTCATTTGCCTTTGCAAGGTAGCAGAGACAGTTACCAGCCCTATTGCACCATCTGCTGCTTTGGAAATTGGCGATGACGGTTACCAGTCCTTTCTGTACCGTCTGCTGCTGTACTGGGTGTCCTGGCTGGCCTTGCTGAGGTCGGCGAGGAGCTCATGGACAAAAATGGGAATGACATCCCCAGTCATTCCCTTCTTATGTTTTGTCTAAAAATAGAGTCAGTCCTGCCTAGATATGAGCAATCTACTAGAGAACCAGAGAGCACAGCCGCTCCGGGTCAGAGCCCCAGATATCCTGCAGAAATGATGAGCTGCATGCCATTCCAGGGGTTCCCCTGCAACACCCCACTTGTTGCTTCCTCCTCCCACACCCCTCCTGGCTACCGTGGCAGTTAACCCCATTTGTGTGATGAGTAAAGAATGCAGGAATAAGAAACACTGAGTTTTAGTGAGATAAAATGAGGGGGAGGCAGCCTCCAGCTGCTATGATATTCCAGGCAGGACATTCCATTATCATTAAAGGGTGAAGGGGGAGAGGAGCACAGCCTCCCGCTGACTATGATAGTCCAGAATCTCCATTAGACATGATGGGGGGTGAGGGAGAGGAGCTCAGCCTCCAGCTGTTATGAATAGGATGGTTACCAGCCCTATTGCACCATCTGCCAGGACTGAATCTCCAGGACACAAATCTTAAAGAAGGGAATGACCGGGAATCCTTCCCATTTTTGCCCAGGCGCCCCCAGCCGACCTCACCGAGGCCAGCCAGAAGCACTCACAGGATGATGACGAGGATGGCTATCAGTCATTTTGTACCGTACCATCTGCCACCGGGGAGGGAAGAAGATGCTGCTGTTTAGCGCTGCAGCACCCCGTCTACCAGCAGCATACAGTAGACATATGGTGACATTGAAAAGAGGCGAGAAACGATTTTTTTCCCTTTTCTTTGAGGTGGGGGGAGAGGGGGGTAAATTGACGACATATTCCCTGAACCACTGGCGACAATGTTTATGACCCTTGAGGCATTGGGAGCTCAGCCAAGAATGCAAATACTTTTCGGAGACTGCAGTAACTGTGGGATAGCTCGAGTCCTCAGTACCCCCTCCCTCCCTCCATGAGCATCCATTTGATCCTTTGGCTTTCCGTTACGCTTATCACACAGCACTGTGTTGAGTCCCTGCTGTGGCCTCTGTCTGTCATAGCCTGGAGATTTTTTCAAATGCTTTGGCATTTTGTCTTCTGGAATGGAGCTCTGATAGAACAGATTTCTCTCCCGATACAGCGATCAGTTCCAGTATCTCCTGTACGGTCCATGCTGGAGCTCTTTTTGGATTTGGGACTGCATGGCCACTCGTGCTGATCAGCGCTCCACGCTGGGCAAGCAGGAAATGAAATTCTAAAGTTCGCGGGACTTTTCCTGTCTACCTGGCCACTGCATCAGAGTTCAGATGGCTTTTCAGAGTGGTCACAATGGTGCACTGTGGGATACTGCCCAGAGGCCAATACCGTCGAATTGCGGCCACACTAACCCATATCCAACATGGCGATACCAATTTCAGCGCTACTCCCCTCGTTGGGGAGGAGTACAGAAATCGGTTTTAAGAGCCCTTTATATCGATATAAAGGGCTTCGTTGTGTAGAGGGGTGCAGGGTTAAATCGGTTTAATGCTGCTAAATTCGATATAAACGCGTAGTGTAGACCAGGCCTCAATCAGTGCAGCCTAAGGCCTAGGCGCCCAGCAGCCAGACACCTGAGAGAGAATTCTCTGTAGTAACTCAAAGCCCTCCTCGTCTAGGGTCCCATCACTAAGACTACGATTTAGTTACAGGTGTTTTTAGTAAAGGTCACGGACAACTCATGGGCAATAAGCAAAACGTTCATGGCCTGTGACCTGTCCATGACTTATACTAAAAATTCCTGTGATTAAATCTTGGCAGGGTCGGGGGTACACTGTTGGGGAGGGTTTTTTTGCCCCCAGTGCTCCCCTTGGAAGGCTGTTCCAGAATGTCACTCATCTGATGGTTAGACACCTTCATCTAATTTCAAGCCTAAACTTGTTGATGGCCAGTTTATATCCTTTTGTTCCTGTGTCCACATTGGCACTTCATTTAAATAACTCTTCTGCCCCTTGGTACTTATCCCTCTAATATATTTATAGAGAGCAATCATCTCTCCCCTCAGCCTATGGGTAGGAGTCTTTGATCAGGCATCTGCTTCTGCATTCTGCTGGGGGTATCTGATGTTTTCAGGTCAGAAAGCTCATTTGTTCAGATCTGTACAAATCCCCTGTAAATCAACCTTGGTAGTGTCTGTGTATCTGCAAGGATCAGTGTTACGGTTTGCAAATGAAGGTGGTTTATTCTCAAAACAAGTGTGCCCTGAAGTAAAAGGGCCAGGAACTATCTTTAAAAATGTGCTCCATCAACAGCTTTGTTCTACTCTAGGACCTTGGTGCAAAGCACACCTTCCGTTCTCATAATGAGGACTGTCTAGTCTTCTGCTAACTGAAATTAAGTATTAATCATTTGCAATCTATTCTTTCTAGGTGCTGAAAAGGGAATGAATATAAAACCCCTTAGAGAACTCCACTTTAGTCCAGAATCTCACCAGAGAACCAGGCATCAAAGCTCACTTTAACAACTGAGTGGCTCAACTGTAATTTTGAGAACAGGAAAAGAACACCCCTATACATTTTAACAAGCCCTGACTATATTTACAGTAACTGAATTCCCTAGTGTTGGGGTACTCCTGGCACCAAGGAATTTCAGTTTCAGCTCCTTCCCATGCGTTTAGTTTTTGGGGGAGTGGGCTCGTCACTCTGTTGTTTTCTGTTAATGTATTTTTTCTCTGTGATGAGTGAAGCTGTTAAGCATGTGCCATGTGCTAATGAGATGCATGCTGCGAAGTTCTCAGAAGTGCCATGTATGAATATATTTACTATATCAGCCCTCTGTGTTGACATGTTCTGTTTCCCAGTTAGACAAGAGTGAATTTCACTGGAGTGAAATAGCTTTTTCTTTCAACTTACAGTATTTTTCCTCTAATGGAAATGACACAGCTCCTTGAACTGCTTGTACAAACTGTGACAGGATGGGATACATCTGTCAAATTACGAACTCCACTTTGTATTGTGTTGAACACAAACCTAAGTGTGCCTGAGGGCAGCCTGTGGGAAGTACTGCATTCCAGACAGTGCCCAGCTCAGACGTCAGTAAGGACTATCACTATGAGCCATCAAGATCACAGTCGGGTGCCTTCCATAAGATAATGGGTTTTCTATACAGATGCCAGCGGGTGGGGCAAGCATAACAAGAGGGGGTGTACATGGAGGAGGAGGCAGTGCTGGAGCACAGGCACAGAGGAGTGACCCTACTTAAAAGTAGGGTTCTGCTTGGTGCGGGGGGCAGACCATCACCATATACAAGGACTTGCCAGAGAGAGGGGATGAAAGGGACCTTACCCAGCTGGAAACATGGTGACATCTTGGACTCTCAGGAGGGGTGAGATCAGACTAGAGGAGGGCGCATTTCAGGACTTCGATTGTTTTCAACAGAAGGGACCCCTGTGATCATTTCTGACTTCCTGTATAACACAGAAGAACTGTAAGTCGAGTGCTTCAACAGTAAAGTCACTGTGGTTAAGAAATTCCTTTGCTAAGCTGTGTTCCTTACTTTCTTGCCATGTTGTTCCTGAAATGGTTAAAATAGAATCCCAGAGTGTCCACTGCCTAGATGGAACTTTGGGGGAGCATGAGCTAAGTTGGGAGGTCTCAGACACTGATTTTAGGGCCTAGGGTGCTGGATGAAGGTGTTCCAGGTCCCAAGGAAAGTTGTGAGACACAGGTGTGCCAGAGGGCTCTAAAGCTAGAAACTGTGATCGGCTTCTACTCAGACCCAGCTTGCTTGGATGCATATGATCCCCAGTGACTGAGTCCACTCACAGTGGACTGGTGACTGTACAGAAGAGTACTGGGTCGGGTTGTAACACAAACTATATATTCCCAGGAAAAAAAAATTCTGGTAGACTGAAATTAAGTCTGGGAACAATAATTTAAGGGTAAAATAATATTGTTACACAGTAAACAAAAGAATTCATAAACCACCAGATGAGTTAAAACCATGAAGAGTTAAAAGTACAGTAGAACCTCAGAGTTATGAACACCTTGGGAACTCTGAAATTATTGTAATTCTGAACACAACGTTATGGTTGTTTCAAAAGTTTGCAACTGAACATTGACTTAATACAACTTTGAAACTTTACGATGTAGAAGAAAAATGCTGCTTTTCCTTTATTTTTTTTAGAACTTTACATTTAATACAGTAGTCTACTGTATATGTGGTTTTTTTTGTCTCTGCTGCTGCCTGATAGCGTACTTCCTGTTCCAAATGAGTTGTATGGCTGACTGGTCAGTTCATAACTCTGGTGTTCTACTGTATAGAAATGTGCATTTGGCCATTTAGATCACCTTAACTCTGCCCCCACAGTGCTGCCAGCTTTCCCTTGCCACTTTGTTCCCTGCATCCCTCCATCCAGTAATGTTCTCTGTAAACTGCATGGCCATGCAGCAATCTTGTATATATGGTGCAGGTCAGAAACCGTGCTGTTCATGTCTCCTGTGTTTGGCCCCTGCAGGGATGTGGTGTGGCACTTTAAGAACCTGCTCTGCTGATCCTCCTACTCCCATGACAGAGTGTTAATGCCCCAGCTCCTTGCTGTGGGGGGAGTGAAAATGCTTCCGGTCTCGGACATGCTCAGCTATGCCTTGTGTGGGGACTCAGGCTGGGGGCCCGGCCAGGCTCTGCAGTGCTGGCAGGATCAGTAGCTGCTCTGGAGCTGCTCCCAACAGGGCCAAAGCCCCAACCCCTTCCACCCTCCAGCAGTTCGTTTCCAGGGATGTGGCAGGAAGAGAGCTGTAGCCAGGCTTGATCTGGCGAAGATGTGGTCAGACACCTGCCCTCTCCCACATGGACTCCTGGCCAGGCTCCTAAGACAGCTGCTGCAGAACAAATCGCCTCCCTCAGGGACCCTGCAAATGGGGGCACAGGAATTAGTGTGAGATACTGGGAAGGAGCCACTCTGCACACCCAACCCCTCTCAGTGCATATACCACGCATTTCTTTTGAATTAACTTGCCTGAGGACAAAAATGTAGGACTTGGGAGTTTGTGGGCCACTCGGTTTAAAAGAAAAGAAAAAGAAGTATTAGAGGGAATATTGTTGTTCAGTTGTTGGCTTTTGCACAATGTTTCTTTCCAAGGACTTGAGTCAGCAGCCTGTCACTGAGAAATTAAAATGTAGAAAGACCAATGCTGTGAATATTGCCATCCTTCTGTCTTCTCCATCTGTTGTTATATGGGCATTAGGTTTGTAGTCTGACTGTAAACATCTCTCCTTTTGGAGAAGACGACATACTTGTATGGCTCACAGGAGGTAAATGGAAAATGTGACACACACAGCATTGGTTTTGTAACTGGTTTCTTAGGGAAATTCTTGTGAGTAGTGTGGTGAAATCTGTAATGACTACGAGTGGTCAGGGCCTAGGTTGTTTAACTCAACATAAAGAATTTCTCTAAGCCCATGCCGAGACTGTATTAGAGGCCAAGAGATCCTTCCTACTGACCTCAGCTGAGACTGCGAAATCCTACCCCAAGGAGCCATCCAGGATGGTAAACAACTTTATCAATCCTGTGTGCCTACAACCCACAACAGAACCCACCTCTGAATGCAAAGAACCATCATCCTACCCTGCAGAAAAGATCACACATTCAGGAATCCTTCTCAGACAACATGGATCCAACCCACCTATACCAGCCAACAAACTGTCTGCCTGCATTCCCAGAGCTCAGTACATTCAGCCCTCAAAAGAAGTACTGCACTCCCTTTTGAAAAATTGAAGAGGTTCAGAGAAGAGCCACAAGGATGATTAAAGGATTAGAAAAATTGCCTTAGAGTGATAGATTCAAGGAGTTCCATCTGTTTAGTTTAACAAGGAGAACATCGAGGGGTGACTTGATTAGTCTAAAAGTACCTGCAGGGGGGAACAAATGTTTGCTAGTGTGCTCTTCATTTACTTCTGGTGGAAAGCTATGCCAAAAAATTAAAAATTCTGCAACTATTTTAAAATTCTGCATATTTGTCAAAATAACACACAAAAATCACACCAGTTCCAATTATTTTTGTGATTTATTTCAAAATACATACTTGCTGACAGGTCTGTAACAATACAGAGCCAAAAGATTCAGGAAATGTTTTTTGACAAATAGTTTCATTACTAGGCATATTAGCACAAAACTCTGAATAATAATTCATTCGAACTACAATACAGAACTGTATTTCCCACACCTCCTCAGAAGCAGTGCAAAGGCTCTGGGGAGTCGTGGTAACAGAGGAGCTGAAGAAGAGGGAAGTAAATTGCTGAGTGTGAACTTGGAGGGCTGTTGGATATGAGTGGGAGAAGTATGGAACAGGTTTTGGGTGGGGCAGGCAGGGATTATTCGGGGGCTTCCCTCATGGAGACTCTGGCTGACCCCTATCATCTTCCATTCAGTCAGGCACATCTGCCCTGTCCCCATGTTGTCTGTGCCCTTCCCCAGCCACTCCCCGTCCTTATGTAGCTCTGCCCCGACCCCATGTGTCTGCATCTCCCTCCCCCCATGGCTCTGTGCCTCCACCCCCATTCAGCCCTGCCCCAGTCTGTCCTCCCCCACTAATCCTTATGAACCCCTGTCTGACATCCCCAGCACCTGGCCTGACAAACCCTGTGAAGGCAGCTCTCTCTCTCTTCTCACAGGGGGGAGCTGCAACTTTGTTCTGTCACCACAATGTCCTCTGGTGGGCAAAAGGCAGAACCGCAGCAACATTTTGACAGAAGCTTTTTTCTGCACAAAAAATTAGAAGTCTGCGAGTCTCACTAAATATGCAGTGGCGCAGAATTCCCTCAGGAGTATTCAGTGTAGCAGAGAAAGGTCTAACATGATCCAATGGTTGGAAGTTGAAGCTGGACAAATTCAGACGAAGTAAGGTGTTAATGGTGAGAGGAATTAACCACTGGATCAGTTTACAAACGATTGTGTGGTCGTGGTTGATTCTCAATCACTGACATTTTTGAAATCAAGATTGGATGTTTTTCTAAAAGATCTGTTATAGGAGTTATTTTGGAGAAGGTCTCTGGCCTGTATTTTACAGGAGGCCAGACTAGATGATCGCCGTGGTCCCTTCTGGCCTTGGAATCTATGAATAAAGGAGTCTCAACCCAAGACCAGTGAACTAACCCATGCCCTTTCTATCAGGTGACAGAGAGCCATGAGCAACTGGTGCCCCTCTTGTCCAAAATAGCCGATGTCTCATTCAAGGAAGGAATCTTCCCTTCCTCCTTAAACACACAATAGTCTGACAAACACTGAAGAACCCCAGAAGATACAATGGTTCTAGTGCTCAGTATCACATCTTCCATTCCTAAGAAAGTTCACAGAGAAGCTAGCCAAGCACCAACTACAAGTTCACCTAATTGAAGCTAATCTCCGAGGCTGGATCTGAATTCAGGTCAGGACATAGCATTGAAGCAGCTTTAGTGGCATTGGTGGAAGATCATCTGCTGTCAGTGGATAGAAGGCAGATATCCATTCTCATCTCCCTGGATCTTTCTTTGGCCATGAGATATTGTTGTCCCACCTTAGAGAGGTGGTGGGTTCCAGGGTAATGGTTTTAATCCATCCTGGAGGGATGCTTCCAACAAATAGTGGTGGGGAACTGCACTTCCACTATGAGACCCCTCACCTGGATCAATTTTCTTTCCAGTACTTATCAAAATCTATATGCAGCCACTAGGTGAACTAGTCAGATAAGTGCCAGCAATATATAGGTCAATCTGTGTGTCATCTATCTTTCACCGCATATGACTGAACTACTACCTAGATGCCCAGTGCTTGGATGAGATCAGCTCATGGATGAAGAACAGCTGGTTGAAGTAGAATCTAAGCAAGACAGATTATGCGATAGGTAGAGGAAAGTGCACCGAAGAGCTTGCAGTCTTGTGTTGAAGATTAACGCCCACAACTGGTCAATTCAGTCAATATATTGCTGGATTTCTCACTGATGCTGAGCTCTCACATAGCATGCATGCATGAGTAATGCTTTCTGTCATCTCCGGTTGGTGAGGAACCTATCCTACATTATGGCAGATGATGACTTGGCACCTTAGTTATTCATGCCTTTGTCACCACCTGTCTGGACTATAGTAATGCTACTTACCTGATTGTGAAGGCATCAACCCTTAAGAAACTCCTATTGGTGCAGAATGCTGAAGCACATCTCCTCTCAGCAACACCAGCTCCTGCAAACACGTCACACCTGTCCTCTACTTTCTGTGCTGGCTTCCGTAGACTATCATGTTCAAAGTCTTGGTCCTTATCTTCAGGGCATTTCCTGAGCCCAGCATATATAAAACCTCACCTAAAGCTCTGGGGTGAGGACTGGTCAACAGCTCCACTCGGGCACAGTGGAATTTCCTAGCACGAGGGTAAAGTCCAACTGTGCAGAAGATGGAGCTTTTTGGGGGAGGGAGTCTGTGGAATGAACTCCCAAATGAAGGACCATCACAAACCTCACTTCCTTCCATGCCAACTGCCGGGAACACTTCTCGGATCTGCAATTAATCTCTAATTAATGCAAGCGCTCTGTGTACATTTAAAACATGCACAAAACCCTACCAAAACAGACTGCTCCACTGCATACACAATTCTGATACTGCAGAGAGACTGAGAGAGAATGAACCATGCGTGACGGGGCTGGACTAAATTGATGGCGCTCAAACTCAGACTACTATACCCCTTTCAGGAGTCTGATTTGTCTGGCGTACCCCAAGTTAAAAATGTCTTGCTTACAAAAATCAGACACAGAAATACAGAAGTGTCACTGCACACTGTTACTGAAACATTGCTCACTTTCTCATTTTTACCATATAATTATAAAATAAATTAAATGGAATATAAATATTGTACTTAATATTTTAGTGTATCGTATGTAGAGCAGTATAAATAAGTCATGGTCTGTATGAAATTTTAGTTTGTACTGAATTCACTAGTGCTTTTTATATAGCCTGTTATAAAACTAGGCAAATATCTAGATGATATCTAAACTCGTATCGCTGGGTGAAAACCACTGGACTAGATGACCTATTGAGGTCCTTCCCAGTCCTACACTCCTATGATTTTATATGTCCCTTAATACTTTTGCAGTGATGACAATAAAATAGCTGAAAGGTGGATAAAGGTGCCTTATATCAGTATAGCAATTCCTGTTTGTGAAGGAAAATAAATTATACCAGTTTTGGGCACCTTCATAATGCATCAACACTAAGGAATTATGTTTCTAAATCGAATCTGCAGATAGACTTGCTTTCTTCTTTTAAGTGGGCTATGGACACTTTAAATCTTTTAAGTGTGACCATTGGCACAGACCCCGACGTTAAAGATGGCAGACCTGTTACCTCCTCCTGTCCATCGCCCTGGAGCCACCACAGGATATAGCTTCTTTCTAAAGTGCTTTTCACTCACTACAGCTCCCTTGGGTGGCAGGTGAGTTGTTGCTCCTATTTAAGACTGCTCACAGACTTGCACTGACCGAACTGAATTGGTTCCCCAAAACTGTTGTAGTTACTCAGGTGCAGATCTTTGTGGATGCTCTTACTTTGAAATAAAAGTGGCTAGTGTCTGCAGATATTTGCACCAAAATAACTGTCAGTTTTAATTCGTGTCTCTTGTTATTTCAGTACAAGTTTGTGTGTCGATCAACTCTTACTGCGGCCTGTAGAGGTCAAGTGAGTTGCTCATGGTCACACCGTGAATCCCTGAAAGATCCAGGAATGGAACCCAGGAGTCCTGGGTCATTCAGTACTAGCCCCAAATAGATATTTTTATTAAAGATCCTTACTACTGGACTAGAAATCTCACATGCCAGTTCTTCAGTCCCGGTCCTATGCTCTAACCACAAGGAAAAGTCTTCTGAATGAATGAATTGTGAGGGGGTGACCACAGCATCTCGCTCCTGCAGTTAGGAGCAGTTTGCTGCCTCCTGCTGCTCCAACTCCCCTCTCAACCCAGTCCCAATGCAGCACCTCAGCCCCTCTCCTCTGCCCCTCACCTGCATGTGCTCAGCTCTGAGGCACTCCAAAAGCCTGTGCAACCAGCTCCACAACCTTTCCAAAATATGCTGCCCTGAAGCTGATGTGTGGAGGGAGGCCTTTCTTTCCCATGATACCCCTCACTCCCTTCATCCAAGATTCAGCTGTGAATTCTTACCATGACCCCAATCCCACGTCCCTTTGCAACCGCAAAGGATTGTGGGATGTGGATTAGACCTGAAAGAAACCATGAGTGGAACTTGGATTCTGGGTGAGAAAAGGTGAGAACCACTGTACTAGACAGTGCTTCCTCCCTCCCTGTTTCCATTGTGTGCACTAAAGACTTATGTAGCCTGGAGGTCTAAAGAGACTGCCTCTCCACAAACTGTCACTGTGTGCTAGTAACAGTGAAGAGTGGGCACCTTCCCTTGGATGTGTACAGTGACCTGATTATTAACAGAGGAGGAAATTGGTTTAGTGCTTGGAGAATCACTCGGTAAAGGCTGCTATTACTGTTGGAGCAGGTTTTATTCCAGTGGGAGTTTCTCTAAAGGGTACTCCCCCTTAGTGAATGAGTTATTGTAATGGACTCTGCTACTGCAATTTGCCTCTAGGGCACTAATGACTTTGAAGCTATGTGGGTTTTGTTTCTATCTTAAAAAAGAGACCAGCGTATAATGCATATAAACATGTAAGAGGACTTTAGAGGGTTAACTGCTCTGTGTCATTTTCAAAAGGGTATCTGGGAAGAATATAGCTTGTGGCAGGCTAAGATCCCCAGAGATACTCCAGGCTGCCTGGATTTACTGCTGAACTGTCTCAGCAGATTGAATTTTTCATTATGTGACCTTTGTGTTCCTGCAGGTGTTTACAAACTGCTGCTGTAACTGTACAAGGATTTTGTACAGTGAGTGAAACAAAACCTTAGATCTGTCAGTGTGTTCTAGGTGCATATTCCTGGCCTTTTTAAATGAGAGACACAATAACTACCAGTTTGGCTCTTTTCTCAAAGGATTCCTGTAGATTTGTAGCCGGGGCACCGGAACAAGGGAGGGCCAGGATCAGGCAAAACCCAGTGCAAAATAAGAATGTTTCAGCTCTGAAATTCTGCCACATGTGGTGTTATCCACCATTTGAGCTATAGACCTGATAAGGACTCTCAGAATGTGACTGTGAAAATATGGGGGATGTTTTGAATAAGGAATACAGAGTGTCTAAATTATCCAGCATACTGATCAGACTAGCATGTGGAATAATAGTCACAGAAACCCATTAGCCTTGTATTTAACAGCAACCAGATGCAAGGCTATATTAGCCAGTAGGCTAGAATACTGAGCCAGAGATGATACTTTTATTGTATAAAAAGCATTTCTCTTGCCTCACTTGGGAAAAGACTTGTGACTCATTTGAAGCTGCTCCGTAATTTATGAATATTGTGTATTGGCTTGGCTTTTGTGCTGGTTTCTGTCTCCCAGGTATGTTCGCAGCAACAAGGGTGGGGTTCAGTATCTAGGGTTTCCTCTTATCATTACAAAACACAATTGGCCCTCCCTCCCCTGGAACTCGAGGAAAACCAAACGCCAGCTCTGGGTACTTCTAAGAGGCAATACTTCCCCACTTGCAAGCACCAAGTCTGTGTATAAAAAAATTTTTTTTTTATTAAGAGGAGAGGGAGCCCAGTATTAACTTGGGAAAACACAACAGTGATGCAAAAGTATGCAAACGTTAAGTAAAACATCCATCCCACAATATCTTGGGCAGTAGTTCTTTGCATTAGTTTCTCCCACTGCAATGTGAAAGTCACAAGACTCCATAAGTGCGTTCGGGTGGGTTCACCTCATACCCAGAGGGGGGAGGGCACAGCTGAGTGATGCCTCTGCTCACTGCTGTCGCTACCCCCTTTGCCTTTGTCTGTGATGCCATGTTCTGAGGTTCCACCACCTAGCTCAGTCCTTAGTGATTTCACTAGCTAGTGGGGAACCTCACTGCTGCTGCCTCTTCTGCATTCTCTTTCTCAGCAACACCATCCCCACACTGTCTTAGGACTCAGCCCCTAAAGCAGCTTATCAAGATTTCAGCTCTAGCAACCACTGAGAAACAAGGGGTCTCAAGTCCAATCACCTGTCTTTAAACCCTGGAGGGGGAGGGTCAAATGGCAACTGAGAAAACAGAGTCTATGTCACCAGGTTAAGAGCATCTGTCCCAATCCCCACCCAACTTTCACTTGGATTTGGCATCACTGCCTGCCGCTTAGCAAGTGAGATTGAGGTAGGGTGACTGTCCCCCCCGCTTAGGGCCAATTAAGTACAATTCTGCTGCCCTTTAGTCCTGCAGTAAGGATAATAATATTTCACTATCCCTGCAGCCAAGACTTACATGAATTTTAACCCAAAATGACCACAGTTGATGACTCTGGCAAAGCAGGTATGTATGCCTGCTGATCACCAAGGGAAAATAGGTGTCTCTCTGCTCTTGAGGTCTTTCCCCACCCCAGTTCCTAAGTAGGTGGTAGGGGAGAGCTCATTCAGACAACTGCCTTACACTGTATTGGCTTAACTCAACTGGAATTTGTTGGGAAAAACAGGCATGAGGGAAAAGAATGGCTCGAGATTAGAGCTGTCTGGGAATTTTCACCAAAACTATTTGCCCAAAAAAATGCCAGTTTCTTGAAACTGAAACTGTTTGCAGGAACATACCAGGTTCGCTAGAACTCGTTGAAAGGGTTTCTCAGGCAGAGAATGGAATTTCTGGTCAGAGAGTGAGATAGTTGGGTTTCTTCATCAAAAACTGTGAAAGGTTTCAGTTTCATCTTGATACAGAAAATTTCTGAATTCTAATATTCACAGGACGGGAACACCATTTCCCAGCCAGCTCCACCCAAAGTAGCCAGCTCTTAGTATGTGCTAAACCTCCTCTCTGGCCACCCTACACAACTAGTTTGGAGCAGAACAGGAAAAAGCCTGTGAACAGGAAAAAGCCTGTGAACACAAAGACAATAGAAGTCTGGCAAAATTGAAGAGTAGCAATAATTCTTTGGGGAAAGCAGAATGAGACACAGGTCCCAGCTAGGGCATCTGGGGAAACTAGGCTAGGTCACCATCCCAGGACGGTAGGGCTATAGGTAGGACAGATGGTATGTAGACTATTTTAAATCCCCTTTTTTCCCTCTAAAAAGGTTTGTTCCTACTACTTAAAAAACCCCACAACTCTTAAGAAGGCTGCTGACTGCACATTGTTGATCACAGACTCCTGAAGGGAAGAAGGTGTGTGAACTCAGTCAGACGTGGGGTGAGAATGGTTGGTACATGGGGCCTAGTCTAAGAGTGGGAGAATTGTAGAATTCCATCCTGCCAAAGGTAAAGGCCTGAGGCCTGACATTTCAGAGATTCTATGGCCAGAAGAGACTGTTCCTACCATCTAGTCTAACGTCCAGCATAACGCAGGTCAGAGAACTTCCCCAAAATAATTCCTAGAGCAGATCTTGGAAAACTATCCAATCTTGATTTAAAAACTGTCAGTGATGGAGAATCGACCACAACCCTTGGTAAATTGTTTCCGATGGTTACTCAGTCTTACTGTTAAAAATTTATGCCTCATTTTCAGTCTGAATTTGTCTAGCTTCAACTTCCAGCCACTGTAACATATTAGACCTTTCTCTAGTAGACTGAAGAACCCATTATTAAATATTTGTCCCCCCGTAGATACTTAGACTGTAATGAAATTATCCCTTAACGTTTTCTTTGTTAAACTAAATAGATTAAGCGCCCTGAGTTTATCACTCTAAGGCATGTTTTCTAATCCTTTAATCATTCTTGTGGCTCTTCTCCGCACCCCCTCCAGTTTATCACTCTCCTTGAATTGTGGGCACCAGAACTGGACACAGTATTCCTGCCGAGGTCACACCAGTGCCAAATAAAGAGGTAAAAATAACCTCTCTACTCCTACATGAGATGCCCCTGTTTGTGCATCCCAGGATTGGACACAGTGTCATCACATAGGGAGTTCAACTGATTATCCACCATGACTCCCAGATCTTTTTCAGAGTCACTGCTTCCCAGAATAGAGTCCCCTATCATGTAAAAAATGTAGGCCATATTTATTCTTGGATGAATACATTTACATTTAGCTGTATGCAAATACACAGTTTGTTTTTGTCCAGTGTCCAGAGTGATCCAGATTGCTCTGAATCACTGACCTGTCCTCTTCCCTATTTTTGTCATCTGCAAACTTTATCAGTGATGATTTTGTTTTCTTCTAGGTAATTGATAAAACTGTTAAATAGCATAGGACCAAGAACCGGTCCCTATGAGACTCCATAAGATGACAATTTCCTGTTTATAATTACATTTTGAGACCTGTCAGCTAGTCAGTTGTAAATCTATTTAATGTGTGCCATGTTAATTTGATATCTTTCTAGTTTTTTAAATCTAAATGTTGTGTTGTACCAAGTCAAATGCCTTACAGAATTATATAATCATGGAAGTGTAGCATTGGAAGGGACCTCAAAATGTCATCTAGTCCAGTCCCCTGCACTCAAGGCAGACTAAGTAATAACTGGACCATTCCTGACAGGTTCTTGCCTAATCTGTTCTTAAAAACCTCCAAATGATGCAGATTCCACAATCTACCTAGGCACTTTGTTACAATGCTTAACTACCCTGATAGGAAGTTTTTCCTGATGTCCAACCTAAACCTCCCTTGCTGCAATTTATACTCCTTGGGGAACTCTGCATAGTTATGCAATGTAGAATTTGTGTAGAATTAATGTTCTGTGCAAAATTTCATTTTCCCCCACAGAATTGGGACTGCAGAGCTCCTGGCCATCTTTAGGGGCCGCTGGGCCCTGCAGAGCCTGGGTCACAAATAGAGAATGCTGCCAGGGGGAGGGGAAGCTGGAGGGTTCCTGGCAGATACAATTCACAGATCACCTTGAAGGAAAGAGGTGGCATTCAGGAAACTTCATAGAAGTCAGGGACCCAGCATCAGGCTGTTTCTCCCTGAGCTCTGGGGAAAAGGGATGCAGGCATCTGGCTGGGGATGCCCCACACAGCCACCTTCACCACCCCCAAATGCCCCCTTCCAGTACACACACCCTTCCAGCACTCCTTTAGCTTCCCCTTCCCCTGACAGTGTCCTCTCTTCGGGAACGCCTATATGGTAACCCTACGGGAGCAGGGCGAAAAATTGACGATCGACTAAAAGACCAGAAGGACAGAGCTTTCTCCCAAGATGTGCCCAGCTTGCATTTGTGACACATCCATACTGATTGCTCAACAATGAACAGAGAAACAGAAACTGTGTAGGGGTTTCTTTAACTCTCCGCTACTGGGGAAATATTTTTTGTCTGTATTGTTACTTGCTCACAATAAATTTACCAAAATAATTGGAACTGGTGTGATATATTGCTTTATTTTGACAAATAAAATATGCAGAATTTTGCAGAATTTTAAAATGTGTGCAGAATTTTAATTTTTGGGGGGCAGAAATCCCAGGTGTAAATTTAAGTCCATTGCTTTTTGTCCTATCCTCAGAGGTTAAGGAGAACAATTTTTCACCCTCTTCCTTGTAGCAATCTTTTATGTACAGTACTTGAAATCTGTTATCATGTCCCCTCTCAGTCTTATCTTCTTCAGACTAAACAAACCCATTTTTTCAATCTTTCCTCATAGGTCATTGTTTTCTAGATCTTTAATCATTTTTTGTTGCTTCTCTCTGGACTTTCTCCAGATTGTCCCTGTCTTTCCTGAAATGTGGTGCCTAGAACTGGATACAATACTCCAGTTGAGTCCTTACCAGCACGGAGTAGAGCAGAAGAATTACCTCTCATGTCTTGCTTACAACACTCCTGCTGATACATCCGGGAATGATGTTTCCTTTTTTGCAACAGCGTAACACTGTTGACTCATATTTAGCTTGTGATCCACTATGAGCCCCAGATCCCTTCCTGCAGTACTCCTTCCTAGGCAGTCATTTTCCATTTTTTATGGGAAGTCTTAAGTACAGTATGTCAGCGCCATTACCTTCATCAACCAAACTTGTATGCAGTATTGTAGCCATGTCAATCCCAGGATATTAGAGAGAGAAAGTTAGGGTCATATTGTTTACTGTACCCACTTTTGTGACCAAAAGAAGAGCTCTGGATAAGCTCGAAAGCATGTCTTTCTGGCCAATAGAAGTCGGTCCAATCAAAGATATTACCTCACCCTCTTTGACTCAACCAAACTCGTCGAACTAACTTTATCTTTTTCCATAAATCCATGTTGATTTGCATTAAGTACATTACTCTCCTTTAATTCTCTGTTGAGTCCAGTATCAATTGCTCCATTATCTTGCCTGGCATCTATGTCAGGCAGGCAGGCCTATAATTACCTGGGTCATTCCATTTACCCTTATTAAATATTAGCATAATGATATCTTTCTTTCAGTCCAGGCAGTAGCGCACGGTCCTGGACCTCTGCTGTTGCTGGGAGGGAGGCTGGGTATTAGCGCATGGCCTGGGACCCCTGCTGGTCCGGGTTGGCAGGCTCCCTACCCGGCTCCAACAGGCATATCCCTGCAGCTCCTAGGAGGAGGGGCAGTCGAAGGGGCTCTGTGCGCTGCTCCCGCCACGAGTGTTGGCTGTCTAGCTCCCTTCGTCCAGGAACCGCATCATTCATGATTTTATAGACCTCTATCATATTCCCCCCTTAGTCATTTCTTTTCCAAGCTGTATAGTCCAAGTCTTTTTAAGCTGTCCCCAGATGTAAGCTGTTCCATACCCTTAATCATTTTTGTTGCCCTTCTCTGTATTTTTTCCAATTCTAATATATTTTTATGGGTATAACAACGTTCTGTAGCGATTAGATGGAGTTTTTCAGTTCTCTCTCAGAATGCTGACAATTTGACTTGTGTGCCAAGAAACTGGAAATATGGTAGAATATGCAGTCGTCATTGCTGGTACAACACCAAAAATGTAGGGGCTAGAGAGTAAAGAGGGAGTAGCAAACTTGGTAGAGTGTTTAGACATTGAAAGAGAAATTTGGACCCTTACCTCCTTAGCTGAAAGGTTACTGTTAAGCTGCATGTATAAATACGGGACTTGGACTGGCCTGTACAGATGGCTAATGACAGCTCAAGAAGAATTAGTGAAGAACTGAGGAAAAAGCAGAGGGCAGTAAGGATAATAAAGGGTCACCAGGGATATAATTGAGGGTTTTATTACTTGGAAAAAGGAATGTGCCAAGATTAAAGTGCGCATAATCAAAGGGGTCTAGAGGAGCTGTATGCACAGTTGTTGGAAATAAGTGGCTCAAACACAGGGTGTGGAACAAAGGCAGGCAGTGTGCAGGAGAAAGGGGGGAGGGGATGGCTCAGTGGTTTGTGCATTGGCCTGCTAAACCCAGAGTTGTGAGTTCCATCCTTGAGGGGGCCATTTAGGGATCTAGGGCAAAAATCAGTACTTGGTCCTGCTAGTGAAGGCAGGGGGCTAGACTTGATGACCCTTCAAGGTCCTTTCCAGTTTTAGGAGATGAGTATATCTCCAATTGTTATAAAAAATAAATAAATAAATTTCTGCAGACAATCATTGAGGAAGGGCCTCTCCAAGGCTGCAGCAATACAAATGCTGAGTAAATATCCAGGATACAAGGAAATGAGCAGGCTTCTGAGCATCTTACTCAATCTGCAAACTGTAGTTTTGAGCTTGTGTCCCATCTCCCACTCCCAGATTCCCTTTGGAAGGAAATTCCCTCTTGGCTTCTCATATCAGTAAGAACTGCTTATTCAAGGCTGTAAGGGAAAGTGAGCAGCCTTTTGGAAGACTAACCCAGTTTGTTACAGGTTTAAACCTACACGCTCTCTGGAGAACAGGCTGCCCAACACCCATAGTCTCTGCTAGGCTGACAGTCAGAGACAAGTAGTGCTGTAGCTGTGTTGGTCCCAGGATATGAGAGGTAAGGTAGGTGAGGTAATATTTTACTGAGAGAAGTCTACATTTTCCCAGATGTATCCTTTACATGGTTTGCATCGTAGCTTAATAACTGTATTAAAGAATTGTCCCTGTGAGAGATGTGACAGGTTTAATGTAATTTGTAAAGGCAGGAGTGTGACAAGTCATGGAGCTGATAAATTAGAAGCTCTGGATTGGTTATGATGAATGTAGAAGGACTTGCAGCAGCAGAGCACAAAGTTTTTTGTTGCACAGTGGCTGACTCTGGAAAGTAATTATCCCCTTTTTTCCAGGTGGTGTGTGGGAGATTCTATTTCCATGATACGTGAGAATGTTAAAGCAGGTGCATTGCAAGTGGCTAGTGAGTGTTTCAGGCCTCTGATCCTGAGTGAGGAACAGCACTCTGAGGGCTTGTCTGCACAGAAACGGGAGTTAAAATAACCAACAGGGTTGTAATTCGCACCTTCAGCTATCCTGGTGCTGTTCCGTGGGTGTACGCACTTCTTTCAGAATAAGAGCACTCTATTTCGGTATAATTTAAATGAAAATTTTACCTGTCTATTTAGGGGACTCTTATTCTGAAATAGCATGTACATGCATGATTTCGGCTCCTGTTTCCACATAGGCAAACCCTCAGTGGGAGCGTTGTTAATGCTCTGGCGGGATAATGGGGCTTCTACTTATCTGATTTACTGAGGGCTCGTTTGAGGATTTCTGCAACTGGGTATTTGCACCCTTCCACCCCCTGTACCTCTAGGACTTTCCTGTCCCCTACTCAGAGTTCCAGGCCCCTTGTCAATTATGTATCCACCAGGTGACTTTGTCTTGATGCTTCTGGAACCCATTTCCAGAGAGTGCAGATCTATTCAAGTCTCCAAGAAGCCTTTGGGAAGGAAAAACTGGTTTAGGAGGAGTTTCCTGAGAATGTCATCTGTGTGCAAATGCAAGTGTAGGGAGCAATTGCCCAGGATACTGTACTGAGCCATATAAAGAGAAATGCATGTGTAGATCATTGCACTCAAACCTGTTGCTTCAGCTGCACGCAGCTTTCTGCAGTGCTCTTCCTTTTCACTTGAGTGTTTCTCACCCTTTTGGACACTTCTCTTTGCAGTCATATTTTGAATGTACTCTAAGGTTAATGATATAACCTGGCAGAGTGGAAATGGCACTGCTCTTGAAGGACTAAATGGGTCTGTCTGCCTCTTCTGTTGCAGGCAGGCGATACTAGACCTCACTACCCTTTGAGGAGATGCTCTGTACGATTCTCAGCCTGCCGCATAGTAAATGATGGACCTTGGGAAGTCTGCTGCCCAGTACGAATAGGTTTAAAGTTGTGAAGCACTGGATTAGTCTTCCAAAGAGCTGCTGGCTGGCTCATAAACTTTAATGCTAGGCAGTGGGAATAATAGGAGAGTAGGAAGTGAACTATTACCAGGCTAACATCAGTGTTTTGTTGTTGTTAATCACCGGTATTGCAGTAGCATCTGAAATTGGGGGGAAGCTAGATGCTGCATGTGAGAGCCCAGAAAGCTACAAGCTATGTCAACAAAAGCAAGAGGGGGAGTATTATCTGCATTTTACAGGCAACAGTAGTCTCTCTCCAAGTTATTCCTGACCTTTTCACTGCTCCACCAGCAAATCAGAGCAGCCATCAGGTGTGGCTTCCCACCCCAGACGCAGCCTTCTGGTGTGTTTTCAGTTGGAGGAACCCAGGCAAAGAAGTATCAGGCTATGCATCACTTTTGGTTGCGTAGGAGACTCTGGGAAGACACTTCTTCATGGCCTGTGGTACCCGGTAGAACTCTTGCCTCAAGAGTTCACTCTGCACCAGCTGCCAGTCTAGGCCAGGCAGGAGGACTGTATGTCCAACGGTAATGAGGCTTCCAGGGTGGCATTAAAGCCTTTTGCCTGGCCAGCTGCCAGAGCAGTCACTCTAAAGAGTCAGAGCGTGGTGTTATGGAGCATTCTGCTGAATGGGAAAGAGCTTCCAAATGTCCTGTCAGCATTCCCTTCCTGCAAGTGCCTGGCCCAAAGGACATCCTCCTTCAGAGGAGAGTAAGCCAGCTGCAGAAGTAAACTCTCCGGCTATAAGGGGCAGTCTGTCACCTTCTGCTGTCAGCTGAAAACCCGTTCAACTCTTGTAACATTCACCCACGCACGTTCTGGCTCTGCTCTCAGATCATCAGCTGCTGGGGAGTGTAAAATCCTGGGAGCAGGACCCTTTATTCTGTTGCAGGATGGAAGTGGGGGGTGATCAGATTTGTGTACAATCTAACTTCCTAGACTTTCAGATAGCAGGGTGTGGCCTGCAGTGCATCTGCTAATAGTCCAGCCCCTCTCTTCATTATCCAGGTCGCCTGGATAAAAGCTAATCCGTCGTTAGGCAGGACTGATGAGAACATAGAGGATTTTTGCGCTTTGTGAGTGTTCCAACCAGTTGTGTTGTGGGGGAGTGCCCTGGACAGGACTAATAGGGTAGCAGGAGGAGAGTGGGGCAATGGATTTTCTTAATGCAGCTCTGCAGAGCAATTAAGCTGGAATAAAATCTTTCTGGCTCTGTGCTGATTTACGTCTTGTCTCTATTGTTGCTAGGGCATTAGCTCTGGGAGGAGGGAGAGCAATATGCTGACATCATGAGAATGACCTGCCAGACTGTCTGTGTCTTGCAGGGCAGCTTCTGGCTATGAGTTGCTTCCTCTCATGTTGAGTTTAAATTCAGAATAAAAATCACAGCTCATCCCCAATTCCCTAGTAGCAATCGAGAGGAGACGCATTCCTCTGTTAGTTCTTTTAACATAGGTTTTCTTTTAACCGTATATCATACATGGGCGAGCGGGAAATGGCAGAACCATTGTGAGGACTTGAGGTCTTGTCTACGCTACAGAGTTTTGTCAACAAAAGTCAGCTTTCATCAACAAAACGGTGGTGGTGTACACACTACAGTGTTCCTTCTGCCAACAAAACTCTCCTGCTTTGCCAGCAAAATAAAACCACCTTGACAAGAGGCGTAGAGCTCATAGACTCACAGACTTAAGGTCAGAAGGGACCATTATGACCATCTAGTCTGACCTCCTGCACAATGCAGGCCACAGAATCTCACCCACCCACTCCTGTAACAACACCCTAACCTGCGTCTGAGTTATTGAAATCCTCAAATCGTGGTTTAAAGACTTCATGGTGCAGAGAATCCTCCAGCAAGGACCCGTGCCCCACGCTGCAGAGGAAGGTGTAAAACCTCCAGGGCCTCTGCCAGTCTTCCCTGGAGGAAAATTCCTTCCCAACCCCAAATATGGCGATCAGTTAAATCCTGAGCATGTGGGCAAGACTCACCAGCCAGACACCCAGGAAAGAATTCTCTGTAGTACCTCAGATCCCACCCCATCTAACATCTCATCACAGACCACTGGGCAAATTAACCTGCTAATAATCAAAGATCAATTAATTGCCAAAATTAGGCTATCCTGTCACATAAGCTTCAGACTCTTTTGACAGAGTTGTGTGAAATGAATTTTAACATCACTTTAGCTTAAACTACAGAGTTTTTTGCAGCAAAGTCATATAGACACTGCATTTGCTTATGTTGCTGTAAATGGCCTTTAGGAGGTGTCCCACAATGCCAATCCTGATTGCTCTGGTCAGCAGTTTGAATTCCACTGCCCTGCACCTAGGTAAACAGGCATCCGTCCCTCCTCCTTTAGAGGCCTGGGAATTTTTGAAATTCAGCTTTCTGTTTGGTTAGTGTGGAGAGCTCACCTTGCATCCTCCCAGGTGAACATGGCAGCTCCATGCTGCAAACACTCACCTGCTTGGAGCACACCTGAGGAGTTGGATCTGCTGGCACTGTGGGGAGAGGAGGCTATGTGGGCCCAGTTTCATTTCAGCCATAGGAACTTCGATACCTGGTCAGATTTCTTATGGCATGTTGAATAAGAGCTACGAATGGGACATGCTTCAGTGCCGTTTGAAGATAAAGGAGCTGAGGCAAGCGTACCAGAAGGCAAGAGAGTCAAACCATACCTCTGGTGCTGCGCCGAAGACCTGCTGCTTCTGTTAGGAGATGGACACCATCATCGGCGGTGACCCCACATCCACCACCAAGAGCCCCATGGATACTTCGGCAGGGCTGGAGAAAGCGGACAGCAGACTAAACTCCAAGGATGAAGTCGTGGATAAGGAGGTCGAATTGGAGGACGATGTGGAGCCTAAGGCAGGGTCATCTGATGATGCAGTAAGTCAGGACCGCTTTTCCACTCTGGAGGGGTCTAGCAGTCTGTTTCTGGCACACTTGTCTGTCATTATCCTGAAAGGACACCTGCACAACCGTTTCAAAAGATGAGCCTGGGAGCTTAAATGCATAACTCTGCTAGACACTAACTCATGGACTGAACAGACACTGGATTTATGACTTATTACAACAATCTGTAACACATAACCACCTCTTTCTGTCCTGTCACTGAGTGAATAGCAGTGTAGCATGGGCAGTAGCTGCAAAGACACAGCTGAGCTGTGCTGAACATGCCTGAAAATGGTGGGTCCATACTCAGCACAACTCAGCTGCGCCTGCACTGCCACTGCCCATGCTACACTGCTATTTATACTTGCACTAGCTCTCGTTGAGCTAGTGCAAGTATGTGTACCCGAGCTGGGAATCACACGCCAGCTCGTAGCATAGAAGAAGTGTAAATGTGTCTTAAAATATCTCCCAACTCATCCTAATGCAGAAATTGCAGCTCCAGGGAAACACGTTAGTGGTTTTCTATCACTCCTGCACATTGACCATAGGTTTCCACTGAGCTGTCCACAATGATGCCCAGGTCTTGCTGGGTTCTGTACTGACTATAACCACTCAATATGTGTGGGAGTATTTAATATTCCTTCCAGTATGTGTTACTTTGCATTTGTCACCAGTGATTTCCATCTGCCATTGTGCTGTTCGTTCACCTGGATGGTTGTTTAATTGTATTGTGGTAGTTCCTGAGGACCCCAATCATTGACCAGGACCCAGTAGTGCTCGGTGCTGTACGAACACACAGCAAAAACACCGTCTCTGCCTTAGGAGCTTACAAGTGAAGCTTGTTTAGGTTCTACTGAAGTTCCTCCGTCTACTCTTGGTGGGATATGTCTTGAGTAACCTGACTAATGTAGGGGTGCCATTGGAAATGGTGATGGCATTTGTCAGAGACTGCTGGGACGTAATCCCAGATCAGACACAACTGGAACTGCGTCTGTTCCATTATCCCTTTTAGGTGCTATATCTCAGCTGTTTTTTGGTGAGCAGAGCAGTCTTAAAGCGCCAGTGCCACTAAAAGAGCAGATCCATACAACATACTCAGGGCCATGATCTTCCTGCTAGGTTAAAGTCTGTGGTGTTGCACAAGTGGGAAGCTCTGTAGCATCAGAGCCATGTGCCCTGCACGTTTCCGGCATGAGAACTGATGGAGTGTGTGTGTGAGGAGGCCAGTGTGTTGCACAGTTTTCAGCGGGTGAGAGATCTCTAGCAGGGGTTCCCTGCAGTGTGGGGAGGTCACTTGGTGTGACTCACTCAAGCACAAACCAAGCTGCTCTTCCGTACTGTGTTGTAGTTGTGCCATGTTTCACTGGGAACAAGGCCAGGAGGTTTCAGGCTTAATATATCCTAGTAGCTGTGCTGTAAGCACAGCCATTGGTCACAGTGGGGAGGATCCTTTTGAAACGTCATCATCTCTAATCTTGTCCTCTTCTTCTCTTCCAGGGTCACTGATTTGCCACTCTGCAGATTATACGATTCTACACCCACTGCCATGGATGAACTGCAGGATGTGCAGCTGACAGAGATCAAACCCCTCCTGAATGATAAGGTACTGCTTACTGCCCCTCCACTCTCACTCACGGGACTTGAGCTAATTCTGTGTCCACGTGCAGACACTCAGGAGTTCTGGTGGCCAGACTCTCCAGTCACAGAGTGAACTAGCTCAAATGCTTAGAAATGGCAATTGCTCTCCACTTCCCAAAGACTGTTTAGGAGCAGCTCTGATAGGCTCTGATGAGGACCCCTATCCAACTCTGCCAATGGGATGCAGCCTGTGCTATGAAGTCCTGTGGGCGGGGGTTGGAAATTGTGTGGCAGGTGGCATCACTAAAACCCTGGGCAGTAAGAGATCTAGCAGGGCCAGCCTGGTGATAGAAATTATAGGAGAATACCAGATTCTCTCTCCTGACATGGTGCCATGACTTTCTTACCTGCAAAATGGCCTATCTGCCTATTGTATGCAATGTAGTTTTAGCCATGTTGGTCTTAGGATACTAAAGAGATAAGGTGGGTGAGATAATTTATTTTATGGGACCAACTTCTGAATGGTCTCTTACAACATGTGCTAACTACTTATGCTAAACAATCTGTTCCACCTTGTATTTAGCTGAGAGACTGGGAGTACCCTTCCTAGATCTGAGGAAGAGCTCTGCGTGGCTCCAAAGCTTGTGTCTCTCACCAACAGAAGTTGGTCCAATAAAAGATATTACCTCACCCACCATCCTATTGGCTTTCAAAGTCTGCTGTCTGCATGTGATTGATGACAGGGGAACCTCACCTGCCATTCCAACTGGTTTCTGCAGAGCATTGTTGTAGCTTCTTAAGGCAAAGTAGTGCAGTACTGGGGCACTTTGGCAAAGCTACAAAAGCCCAGCAAGTATTTAATCTTTTCATGCTGTCGTCACTGAACTGGCTTGTGCGTTAAGGAAATTCTGGCCCAGTTAATGCTCCCCTGCACTGCAGCCCTGACTATCCAGGACATGCACTCGCCTGGGCTTCCACAGTAAGATCTGGAAATTGATCATCTCAGATACTGATTGGTAGGTGGAAACTTTAGACCCCTTCTCATTTGAGTGACAAGCAGCAGAGCAAATCAACAAGCTGAGATTCTTGACCTAGGCACCTCCTAACTCTTCAATGCTTAGTAAATAGCCAAATTTAGATCCCCAGCTTGGTTGTTCCAGCATTTGCAGGGATAGCCACTGCTGGGCCAGAGAATTATCCAGCTCCCCAGAGAGGACCTCTCTTCCTCATTGTATCGAAGGAGAGGGCTATCCCCCCTCAACCCACCAGTTCGGGTCTTGTGGCACTATGGGAGTACTCGGTGCATCCTTCAAACGATAATGGCAGATCAGCCACCTAATTCACTTTAGTTAGTTGGTCAAAAGATTACAGAAGCTAGTATCAGAGTGAGAAAAAATGGGTGGAACAGGCAGCTTCATGCCTGACAGTGCTCCAGAACCATGTCCAGTCAGAGCTTGTCTTTCTGCCAGGAATTGGAATGAGAAGAAAATGGCATCTGTCCCCTTGAGAATGTTCTCATCGGCCCAGTTTCTGTGTTACTTTTTCCTTTGCTCCCTCCCCCATGAGTGGCCTGGGTGGAATGAATGCTGATGTTTGTCCAAGAACAAAACGTCTTGATGAGGTCACATCTCTCAGAAAGGCAAAACAGAGCCTCATTGGTGCTTGAAATTCTTCCAGAGCTGATAGGGAAATGTACACATTCTCTCCAAGACCAGTAAATGGAACGTACAAAGGAGCTGTGCCACAACAGGCCACTTTCATTCAGCATATCAGGTTTTACAGAGACCCAAGAGCTGATTCTATTGTGCACACAAGTCTTCGATGGTTAAGCTGATATCACTCCAAGACCAGGACCTCACATGCGAGTGTGAACACAGCTGCCCAAAATGTGCTTAATGGGACCAGAGTTCCCAGGGTGTGCTTCTCTAGAGCTTCTCCTCGGCACAAGGGGTGTTGGGTGGCTCTTTTTTTATCTTCTGCCAGGTGGGGGAAGATACTAAAGTTTAGAGAGATGCTGGCAACATAACAGTCAAACTGCATGTGAAAATGGCAGAGCAGTCTGGAAAATGAGGAAGACCCCAGGCTGTGAATTTCTTGCCTGAACTAAAAGGACCACGGTTTCTTTTGCATCAGTCCTAGAAGTAACAAACCATGATAACACGTGTGATGATTCAAAGAACACAAGTACACTTCTGTTCCAATATAAACTTTGCCCTGTGGTGATTGCAGGCATCAGCTCTCCTGCAGCAGCATGAGGCCGCATGAAATAAAAGCCACTAGATTGGTCAGTCTGTTCTCATTGTTCACGCTCAGGGAAATTAAAGCAATGAAGAGCCTAACTGGAGAGAAATTCAACTTGAAATGTTTCGGTTTCAAATCTACAGTAGTTGTAACATAGAGAAACTTCTGTTTGAAAAATGACACGTTATTGATGGGATTGTTCCTTCAGGTCCCTTACCCATGTTCCTTGGGGTGCTGGGTGCAACAGAGTACTAAGGCTATGTCCACACACTGCATGGAGCCCAGGGAACCAGCCTTCCAACTCATTGTCAACAAGCTAGAGGCAAGTGCCAGCACTCTAAAAATAGCTGTGTAGACAGCTCTTGGAAACTGCGACTCAGGCTGGAGCTTGGGCTCTGAAGTATAGGGTGGGGGATGGGCTTCAGATAAACAAATAACCAGTGTCAAGAACTCAGAGGGTAGAAAATGCCTGATCTTAGGTTTCCTGTGCACCTTTAATTCAGCCTCCTTGTGCATATGCATTATGGCGATCTTGAGTTACATGGTCAGATAATATTTTTCCCCCATGACCCCTTGCCTCATTCGGTGCACCGGATGCAATACTACTTTCTGTCCTCATTGTTCATGTGGCCCTTCCCTTATTTATTGCTCGTTATGCCAGCTCTTATACTGGAGATGAATAATTTTATTTCCTTGTGCAATTTTATATGGTGCTTATCGCCATAGTATTGGAGTACTTGAATTTCTCTGCACAACACTCCTGTCGGATCAGGTGTTGTTCTCATAGTGTTTTTATGGTATCTTACATTCAAAGCATGCTCCAAGTGACTTAAGTTGCAGCTGCGAGTGCTCAGCACTTCTGCAGATCAGGTCCCAGGTGTCTCAAGTTGGACCTCCAGAAAATGAGGCATATGCACTTGGTGACCAGCTGTGAAAAGCTTAGATCAAGTGACTTGACAAGCAGGTAAGTTTAAGTATCAGAGGGGTAGCCGTGGTAGTCTGGATCTTTTAAAAGCAAGCAAAGAGTCCTGTGCACCTATAGGCTAACAGACGTTTTGCGAGCATGAGCTTTCGTGTGTTGAATGCCCACTTCTTCGGATGCATGTAGTGGAAAAGTCTCCATATTTCCACGTCATGGGCATCCGACGAAGTGGGTATTCACCTACCAAGCTCTGCTCCAATATGTCTGTAGTCATATAAGGTGCCACAGGACTCTTTGTGCTTTTACAGGTAACTTTGGTGCAGAGCAGGGTCAAATCCAGTTCTCCAGGAGGACGCATTTCAACTGCCTTAAGCATGAGATCATCCGTTTCCCTTCCTGCTAGCCCCAGCATTCATTTACTACACCGTTGCTGGATTTCTGCAACAAGACAAGATAATTCCTTCATACACACCCTGTTCATCCCCAGAGCAGATCGATCTTGTGCACTGAATGTGTAGGGATCCTGTGGGAAAATAGTAGCAGGTGCTCATCTAGACTGTCGGTTGGAAGGACTTTCAGTGATGTTCAACCCCCTGATCAAAGCAGGGCAAATCCCCCAGTTTTGTTTTGGTTGGTTTTTTGCTTACGCCTAGTTCCCTAAATGGCTCCCTCAGGGATTTGAGCTCACTTACCCTGGGGTTTAGCAGGCCAGATGCTCAAACCACGAGTTCCTCGCTATGTATTAGTCCTTATCATAATGCTATGCTACAAGGGGTTTGAAATTATGGTTTACACAGTCTTAATTCTGGCATTTGCCTGTCCTGACTGCTTGATTTTGCAAACATATTTAATTATGGTGGGAGAGGGCTGTGATGTAATTTCAAGGTTTTTGAAAAGAGTAAACTGCGAAAACTCAATCATATTGATCCGCCTGAATTTGGCATCATCATCAGGGATGGAGCTTTGATCCACAGCACAGGAGCCTCACTGAGCTACCTGCATGCATAGTTGGCCATTATGTCTGTAGATGGACAAGCCCACTGGTGAGACAACACACTGCCAGAGGATTTCACAGGTGTTGTGAGCATAGGAATATTGGATGCAGGAATTCTAGGTTCTTTTCCAGGTTTGGAGAAAAGTCTCCATTTATGGTAGACCCACTCCTCTGTCTCCCCGGGCGCTGATCCCTTTCTGCTCCACTCCTTGCTGGATTTGAATCAGGCTGCTTTCTTTCTTCTCCTCTACCTGGGCCTGAAGACCACTGGCTAGAGATGTTGATTGAGAACAGACAGTGTCCCCTGCTCTCAGTTCTGATGGCCTAATAGTGGGAGGATCAATTGCAAGGAAAACCGGTGCAACCCCTGCAGCTCTTGGGCTGGAGCATGCTAGTTCTGTGATCCTCTGAGAATTTACTGCCAGCTTCTGATCAACCTCTACTGACATGTGCAAAGTGTGAGCATGCAACAATTTTTACGAGCAAAAGGTACATATTCTGACCTGCTCCAAAGCAAGGAAGGCACTAGAGAGTTCAGACAAAATGGTTGTAAGCATTTTTAGTATAGCAAATATATACTTTTCCACAACCTTGTTCTGAAAACAGTCAATGGACCGTTTAGCTAAATGTTCAAACAGAATTTTCAGCTGAGGCAGAGATTCAGCCTGAAACTGTCGAAGTTTGGGAAGTAACTGAAAGCAGGTACGGTCGTTATAGTAGAAAGAGTTGGCAACCTAGGCTATCGATATTCTGCGTTGCTCTGCCTAAAATCAGAAACTTTAGAGGTGAGTTCACCCCCGTAAGGTACCTACATGGGAGAAGATCTTATAACGAAGATTGGTGGATAAGCTGACGCTTGTGCCCCGTGGTCTCTCACGTGGTAACCTTCTTTCCGCCCACTCTCAAATTTTCCTTCGCTCCAAGGGGATTTAGAGGGATCTGGGCCTTGGGATCTTTGGTCTGCTGGGGGTGCACATGACTTGCCCGGAGTGGGGTATAGATCGGGCAGTGGCCTTTGGGCAAGTTGGCTTTGATATGTCCCGTTTCAGTTTTACACTAGAGCATCTTCAGATAACAGGTCACTGGGTTAAGTAATTACTGAAGACTGTAGGTGGAAGGACTAGGGTGTCTGTGGCTTTCCTTGGTTGTATGTGGCGGTTTTGGGTTGCCCTCGGGTTGTAGGGTTTATTGTCGGTTGCCCCTCGGTGTAGGGGTTATTGTCGGTGTGGCCCCTGGGTGTTCCCCTCTTTACAGTAGCTTTCGTTGGCTTCTGCCACCTCCATCCATTTGGCTCCAATCTCCCCCGCCTCGGTGAGAGTTTTGGGTTTCTCCATCTAGGATGTTACCATGTATGTCCTCAGGAACACGCATCCAAGAAGCTGCTCCATTTGCATGAAGGTTGGCGCAGTTGTCAAAGGTTTGAATCCTGGGTTCCTGATAGTCAGCTCACAATGCTTTCCCAAGTATGGCGTGTCGGAAATGACCCATCTGGTTTCCACTTTTTGGTTTCTAACCGCCGGGAGCGGGCGTGACCGGCGGTTATCCCATCTGGATCTGACTGGACTTGAAACAGTTATAATCGTATTTGTTCCCTTGGCATTTTTAGCCGCAACGTCTGCCAAGGTCCACTGAGGTGTGACCCAAGCTCTAGCATTACTGGTCTGCAGGGTGTTGTACCAACACAGCCCTGTCAAAATTTTCTAAGAAGGTCTCCGTGTCTTATGTCACCTCCTGTGTGAGTGGGAAATTTCCTGTGTGGTGAACAACAACTTGTGCCGGAGGCGTAGGATTGCCTGGTTCTGTTGCTTAGCCTGTTCTAACTCCAGGCCTGCCTGTGGGTCTCTCTTTGTCTCGCCATCTCTAGTTTGAGCCTTTCCATCTCTTGTTGTGTTTTTCCTTGTGTCGTTGGAAGCCTGCATGTTGTTCTTGTTCCCTTTATGGGTTGCCTTCCTGGGCTTCTTGTTCAGCCTTAATTGGTCCATTCTTCTTGTATGTTCCTTTTCGTGTCTATGCTTGTTGCAGTGCAATTTCCTTTTTAGCGCATCTTTGCCACTCATGGTTCTTTCTTGTGTTGGAGTGCCCTCTGGTGATGTTTGTTGCCTATTGCTTGGGCTTTCTGTCTCTTGAAATCTGACTAGCAACTGTTTTTGCTTCGTTCCTCTGCTGCTCTTGATATTTCAAATAATTAACAAACAAAGCCCTGTATTACCTGTTGTGTAGTGGCTGTATTTGATACTTGTTCCCAATTGTACAAAAGAACCATTGTGGCTCCCTTATGACTCTTGTGTTAAAATGCAAACTGCAAAAGCAGCAGGAAAAAAGTTTTTCTCTCTAGCACTTTAAAACCAACCCCTTTCTCACTGCTAATCCCTAGCAGGGAAAGAAAAATATATATCTACGGGCTTCTGGATTCGTATTTCCACACCTCTGCCACCATGTGGTTAAACGTCTGTCCAAATCTGGACCTTAGCGTCAAAACGGTGCTTACTGATGTTCCCCCAAGCTTGTACCAGCTTCGGATCTTTATCTCGCTGGCCACAGATAGATTCTGGCTCCTATCAGCCCAGGTGTCCCCAATATTCCTTGGGGGGACCCCTCTCTGGCCTCCGCCAACTTCCTGGAAAGACCCCCAAGTCAGAAGTATGATTACGTAAGGAATTATCTCCCCTCCCTTCCCCCTCTCTCTCAGTGTTCTGCTCTGAGCAACCTGAGGGAATGATGCAATCTCTTTACATCACGAATACCGAGAAACTGCCTCCTGCTTCTGCCAAGAGACAGCCCTCGAACACAGGGAAACAGAATAATCTTACCTCTATTCCGTGTAACTTTTCCCGTAGCTTGTTCCCGCCCTGGACAATAGGGAAAGTAAACCACAGAGGCCGGGTCCCGTCCCCCTAGCTGTCACACAGAGTAGACAGAGCTCCGGGGCCACAGAAATTTGCTCTTTCCCTTGCGCTCACTAGGAAAAAAACTCCCACAAGTTTTAAAGAAAAAAACTTTATATAAAAAAAAGAAAGAAACTTACATCTACTAACATTGCATTAAGAAAGTTCAATACAGGATGTGGCTTTAAGAAAATAGGAATAACAGTCTGATTTAAAAGAGAGCCCAAGTAACCAGTCCAGCAAATTCAACACCCGTGTAATTACAAACCAAAGCACATAACAGCTTATTGCTTTGGTTCCTTTGTACTCACACTTGATAGTAGAATATTAGAAAGAAGATTGGAGTTAGACAAAAAGCTTGTTTACTCACAGCCGAGGAAAACAAAAAGACCCCGAGTTTCCAGTTCCCTCCAGGTCTCTGATTGGTCCTCTGGTCAGGTGTTTGGTTCCCCCTTTGTTCACCCTTTACAGGTAAAAGAAAATTAACCCTTACCTATCTACTTATGACAGTTAACAGGTGATTTCACCCATCTGTAAGTACCTACATGGGGAGAAGATCTTATAATGGAAGGCTCTTCAGTATGGCAGACAAAGGCATAATAAGTTTGTCTAATAGCTGGAAGCAGAAGCTAGACTAATTCACACTAGAAATAAGGTCCAACTTTTTAATAGTGAGGCTAATTAACACTGGAACAAATTACCTTGGGAAGTGGCAGATCCTCTATCCCTTGAAACCTTTAAATCAAGATTGGATGTCTTTCTAAAAGATCTGCTCCTGTTCAGTAGTCGTGGGTTTGATGGAGGAATTGCTGGGTGGATTCTCTGGCCTGTGCTATGCAGGAAGTCAGACTAGCTGGTCACAATGGTCCCTTCTGGCCTTAATCTATGAATTGGTAAATATCCACCATCCCCCTAAGTGAATGGGGGTTTGGTTTCATTTAAGGTATAACAGGGACATAGAGAATTTTGTGAAACTAAGATTTAGCAGTATTGCCTTAAGTAATTCTGCATTCAGATCGATAATGGCAGCTGGGATGAGCAGACCTCCTAATGAAACTAGTGCTCTTCATTCTCTCCGGTCACTTCCCTTATGGACAGGTTATTCCATAATTACTTACTGAAGGGTTCTTGAACCTGCTTCTGATGCTGGACATGGTCAGAGACTTATGGCTTGTGTACAGTAGAGCAGTGGGTCTCAATCTTTCCAGATTCCTTGTCTTGCATACCCCAAGTTTCACCTTACTTAAAAACTGTTTGCTTACAAAATCAGAGCTAAAAATACAAAAGGGTCACAGCACACTAGCACTGAGGAAGTGCCGACTTTCTCGTTTTTACCATATAATTATAAAGTAAACCAACTGGAATATAAATATTGTACTCTGTGTATAGTATATAGAGCAATGTAAGCAATTCTGTGTGAAATTTTAGTTTGTACTGACTTTGCTAGTGCTTTCTCTGTAGCTCATTGTGAAACTAGGCAAATATCTGGAAAAGTTGCTGTACCCCCGGAAGACCTCTGCCTACCCCTGCGGTGCTTGTACCCCTGGTTGAGAAGCACAGCAGTAGTCTTGGTCACTGTGTCAGCAGAGCTGGTAAGACAGTGGCAGGAGGAAACTGCTGGCCTAGTTACGCTACCTCCCCAAACAGCATCAGCTAAGTGGCAAGTAGCACTCTGCTGTTGGCATAGCTGTGTCCACATCAGGGGTTTTGCCGGCGTAGCTATGTTGACTTCACCCAACATAGTTATGCCTAGCTGTTGACAGCAGATTTGTCGGTTTGTTCTGGGGGAGCCATGCTGAACACTGACGGTTTTTCTTTTCTCATTGACAGAATGCTGCTCGGAACTTCCAGGACTTTGACTGCCAGGTAAGGAGCATGCAGCCAGAAGGGATCTGTTACTGACAGCCTCTGCACAGAAAGCAGCAAATGGCCCATGTTGTAACGAATGCTGAACGCAGACATGACCCGACATAGTTCAGATGGGCTTTTATTAGCTCAGTCTTCTGCCTTGAGCCTATAAAGATTTCACTGAGCAAAACGGAAAAATCTCCTGGGAAGCAGCCTCCAGTCCTGGGCCTTCTCCCTCCCTCTGTTTCACTGTCTATGTTAACAAGACCATCGCCCACCCAGCTCAGCTTCCCCTGCAGTGAAGTCCCAGTGCCAAATGGTGACACAGTGAGCTCCATGACAGGAATGTCAAATTAGGGCTCAGACTGAGCTGCAGGATTCAGTGAGTTGGCAAGGAAATTCCTAATACCATCAAACTCTTTCAGGGATGTCTAAAGTAGCGAAGGGAAGTGGTGGGACAGCTGGGTTTGTTCTTGCTGTGTTCCTCCTATGCACTGCATCAGTCAGGCAGTGCCTGCTCTTTCCTGCATCTCTGCCCTCCGCTCATGAGCTCTACCATTTGGCAATGTATACTTATCAAAGGGCATGGATGTGTAGCTTTGGGAGGAGGAACGGGGGGAGTAATTCCTGTTGTCCTGCAAAGTGGCAGTCTCAGCAAATAAGCGGTATCGTTTTATTGGTAAAACAGAGGCCTGGGAGTGGAGCTGGAAGCTGTCGCTAGACGTGGCTAGTTGCTTGTATTCTGGACATGCTCCTCTGGCGCACTGTACCATGTTTGCTGTTGTAGCAACACCCAGTGCTGAACAGATTTGTCTCTTGTAAGTTGGTTACTTGCAACATGTTAAACTCATGCAGCTCTACTGCGTGTGCCAGCAAATTGGTGTGAAGACGCAGATCCCACCCCGCGCATTGGCTGACAAGGGGGCAGGGGGCACAATGACTTGTTCTTGCCGTAGTTCAGTTGGTTCAGCACTCTGAAGATGTGAAGTGCTAAATAGCATTGGGATCAGTTGACGTAGAGATGGGCAGATTGCCTGACGCCCAGTCTGGCAAAGCTGTAGTAATTCCTCCTGATACGCTTCATCCTGACAGACCAGTGCAGAAGACAACCGTGGTCTCTGCCTTGTTGCTACAGAATGATCCCTGCAGAGGAACAATTAAACCGCATGGCTTCCCTGTATTGCAGTTGGTGTGATTCTTCATTGGGCAGCACATGGCATTGGTGTTATCTGGCAGGCTTGTTGGGGGCAGGCCCAAGCTGCTCTGCCAAGTGATACCCCATCCTGCACCCAGTCAAAACAGACTGGAGCAACACATGGAACCATGCGTGGCTGTTGGCTTCTCTTCCTCCCCTGCTGTGAGGACTCTGCTGCTATTCCAGCATTCTGCTTGTGAAGAGCAGGGCCAGCGCTCACTGCTGTGATGTGCTAGCAAAGTAGCTGCAGAAGTGGGCTCTCAAGGGCCGTCTGACTCAACTCTATATAAAACTCAGCTTTTTAGAGGGAATGTTTCCTCTGGCTGCCCGAAAAGGCAGAGCCATAAATGCAGCAGCGATCAGGCAGTTCGTCTCACAGTGTCTTTGGGGAGCCCCCTATCAAAAGATACAAAGTACTGGTTTCTGAGCATGCAGGATGCGACAATCCAGGGCAGCTGGGCTCCAACTCTGCCTACTGGGCCTAGTTATCTCAGCTGCAAGTGGATTTCAAAATTGCCATTGTTCTGAAGTCCTCAGGGCATTAATCAAACCCTGATACAGCTGCAGTGTCCAGAGGGGTAGGGGAAGACAGCAGCAGTGACTCTGGATCACTTTGCTTTTGTTGCCTTCAAAGTAGCTAATGCAATGAAAACAGGTTCCCCCACCATCCTGTTTGTGTGCAGGAAAGGGCGAGGGGAGCTCAGGTACCAGGCCTGGTTGCGCTGGGGAGAGGCACACAGGTTTGTAAGGCTTGGTCCTAGGAGGGAAGCAGTGGTACTGTGCATGGGGCCTGGGATCTGTATGTGTGTGAGCAGCACGGATGCAGTGTGCTTGGGTCAGGAGGTGATCAGGGATCATGGAGCGCAGGCCCTATCTGCTGGGGCCTGTGTATGGTGAGTAAGGGGAGCACAAGGGCACTGTGCTTGGGGCCTGGGGTTGGGAGAGGGCAGTAGTAACCGTTCCCTGGGCATCTTCTGAATCTGCAAAGCAGCCTAGGCTTTGCCTGTTCGGAGCTGGCTCCCTCTCTCTCCCTGCTGGCAGCTGTCCAAGCTTGGCAGAAGGTGCTGGTCCAGAAGGGAGGCAGGAAAGCCCCCATGGTATAAAAGGCCTCGCTTCTCTTCAGCCCCCCTTTCCCATCAAGCCGCACCATCTCCCACACGCTCTCCCCAAGGCACACCCCAGTCTGTAGAGACTGACTAGACATGTTTGGAACACAGGGGAACCCTACCCCATGGAAAGAGGGTGGGTAGCCAGCGAAGCCATATGTGGACGAGCTCCATGTGGTCCTGTTCTGCCCTCACTTGTTTCAACCCCAGGCCCTCTCAAAGTGGCAGAGTAGCTGAGGCCTGCATTCGCCCCATGCTGCTGAATCGTGGCAGAGTTGCCAAGCAGCCCCGTAGCCAGCAGACGGCAGTGAAGTGAGCGCCGGCAGAGGAATGCCTGATCTTGGTGGGTTGGATCAATGGAGGACCAGTGTCCATGGCAACAACTGAGCCGGAGACAGGATGCTGCTTGCAGGAGCTCTCAATTCATTGTAGTGTCTTTTTAGCATCCAGTTACAGCTGCTTTTGCAATTCAGTACTGCCGCCACCGCCTCCTCCTTCTGCCACGTGCCACTGCGGGGCACAGCTGTCTGCCTCAGCCATCCGCATGCCAAGGAATGCTGGATCAGACCTAAGCAGTGGCTTTAGGTTCCTACCACTGCTGGAACTTACTATCTGTTACATCAGCTCAGACCTGAGGCTGGTCTAATTGAGTCTCCTGTCTGTGACAGTGGCCTGTACAAGGAGCATGAAATCTACACCCATAAGCCAGTAGTGCAGTGCTGGAGGGAGAGGGGAAGGGCTGCGCTCTTTCTTGTCTTGGGAGGGGGTCTGAGATTTTTACAAAGGGAGTACAAAAGGATGTCACCTGGTGACAGGGCTATGACATAATAGTATTCTCTTCCACAGTATCCTCCCCAAGCCCCTCTTTGTAAGTATCCCTGTGAACAAAGCCTGTAGCACAACTGTGTCAAAGAGCTACTTGCCGATAGCAGCTCTGCAGCGTCGGGTTTGATTACGTGTGTATTTCACTGGCCTCTTTCTCAGCAGGCTGGGAACTGAAATGGACGAAAATATTGTTCTCTGATTGTGAGGAACTGATGCATCAAACGCATCACTTGGGGTTAGTGGCAGAGTCCAGACACTGCCAGAGGGTAGCTTTGCCTCTGTTTGGAGAGCAGAGATCTCTTTCTGGGATTGGGAGGACAGTTGTTATTCCTGTTTGATTTGTATTTCATTTGTGACCAGGGTTCACGTTTTTCAGCAGTCACTATTAACAGTGACTAGCCCTGAGTCCAACTTTCCTGTCCAGTTTAACTCACCCCTTTTAGGCTTGGCAGGATGTTTCTGAAGCCATTATTTCATGCATTAACTTCATATTAAGCAGTATGATGTTTGCCTTGTTCTTTTTGAAGTGGCGGCGGCAGCATTGACCCTGTTGTGTCCAGAACTGTGATCCAGCCCAAGCATTTTTTTGAGTTCAGACCTGGGAGCCAGAGCAGCGTGTCCACTTCATTCTTAATACACCAGCTACTGTAATTCCTCCAGTGATGAATTAACAAGCCCTAAAACTAGGGCATTCTAGACCATGGACAGACAACTTTAAGGAGTAGAGGACCGCAAAGTTCACTAAAATCATTTGATGGGTCATGCTGTTTTTTTGGATTCTACATAACCCCAATGTTGTTGTGTACACATGGAATTGTTCTCTTGAACAGAGCAGCATGGAGAAGCTTTCCACTTGTCTTTTTGCATCCCAGCTGACCAGTGGACAAAACCCTCATGTAGCCACCACTAAACAGAACTAGCCATAGACAAACTAATAGCTGAGAAATACGGGCACCAGTATTTCCATTAATGCACACCTCAAATAGTCTGATACACATTCCCTTCTTTCTGACTTACGCTGATATCCCTCTTTACCATCACCAGGAAACTGTCCCTGACTTTAGGCGCTTTGTCCCCAGCTTTGGGCTTAGCTCACATCCATGGGCACAACACACATCTAAACCTTTACTAGCTAGAAGTAAGAACTGAAGGAAAATGAGATTCCACCTATTTCTTCTTTGCAGGGAGCCAAAAAAGCTTTCCTGCTTCCAGATGTGTGATCTGAGTGAATTGGAACCTGTCTAACCAAACTTGCTGCGTAGCTAGGGTACCTAGCCATGCTGGGCTTAGAGCCCACTCTGACAGGATTGTAGGAAATCCTGTAACAGGAGATCTGCAGGGTGGCTGCCTGATATTAGTGCATGTGTTCACCAAGCACTGCAGACAAACTGTCTCTTCAGATATGCACCTTCGGGCAGATATGAAATGAAACAAGTAGAGATGGTTTTTTCTGTCCTATTCTCCTTGTCCTGGGTTTTTCACTGTAGTGAGTTCCTTTGGGATGGCTAGTCTGGAGCCAGAGAAATGAACTTAGCAAGTAAAATCTTTCCTCCTGTGGCCCCAGACAGCAACTCCTCAGGTTCTCCCAGGAGTGGAATAGTGTCGTATTTTTGATCAGTGCTTCCTGTTCATAAGAAATGCCTGGCTTCATTTGTCTACCAATTGGTCTGTGCAAGGTCAGAATGAAATCTGGGGCTCACAAAGGATGGGTGCAAGTCTAGAGCTGCCAAAAGGTCTAGTCCCTCTTAGGCTCAGCTGTTACCTAGACCCACAGAAATGAGATTAGCGGGTAAATTCTCATGTACCCAGTTACAGTGATGCAAAGGAACAGGGTCCCAGACTAGATGGCCCAGTGATCCAGCATGGTAGTGGCTGTTCCTATGGAAACAGCACGACCTTACACAGAATGGTCCAGTCCACAGGAATAGGGGGGCAGGACACTCTGCCCAAAATATCTCATGCTTTTACCTTATAGACTCTATGGGGTCCCTGAACCACCACCATAAGATTTACCCTTCTGTTTGGCTCTTGGAAAAACATTTTCATTTAGTGCAGACAGCAGCCTGCATTAAATGAAAATGTTCTTGTTTAACTGAACACCTACAATTACTGCCATGTCCCCTCCATGTCTGATACGTTCATCTTTATCCGGCTCATATGTTTGCATGCAGTAGATCACGGGTTCCCAAACTGTGGTACAGGCAGTCCTCAACTTTATTACGTTCGACTTACGACGAACGGCACTTAACGACTTATGACAATTGGTTTCGACTTTACGACACTTGGTCCTTCAATGGAGTGTATTGTGGTTTTGAGTTACAATGTTTCAACTTAGGACACAATTTTCAGGAACCAATTGTGTTATAAGTGTGAGAACTGCCTGCACATGAGTTTCATGTTCTATCAATTCACTTCATGACAAGTTATAAAGAAGGCAGCATGTGAATTAATAAAATTTGGAACTATTGCAGTAGAGGCTTCTTACATAGTTAAATGGGCTTAATTGCTGTGCCTCTCCTGTCCCTGTGGACCCTGCTAACCAGCCACTTTAAAAGGGCAACTTTTCCTTCATGTTTAACAAAATACAAAGGGGTAGGGGGAGGGGAATCCTTCCAAGCCTCCCTGAATCACAACAAAATCAAAAAGAGACATGTCCAATTTTTAAAAACCCCGTAGGGCTCATCTGTAAATCCTTTCCAGTTTGCTGTCTGGCTCTCTGTTCTTTGCTCATGCAGCGAGTTGCCCAACTTGCCATGAATTGTAAGTGAAACTGCTTCAGGCTCTACCTTCCTGAAAGACAAGTAGGTAGAAGGGGACCCACATTTTTCCCAGCTGCGGGAACGCACAGGCAGAAACCAGGAGTACAAGGGCAAGTTCAGTCTGAAATTATTGACTTAAAACCCCTCTATACATTTTGAGTCAATTTTCAGAATAGAACTGCACTTTGGAGAATTCCTTATCCAACACAAGCCATGAATTGTTATGGAGTCACTGACTTGCCCATGAAATTGGTCAGTTTTGGTTTTTCGCAGTCCTATCCCTCTGGCTGTATCTTTGCCCGATTTTTCACCCTCTCCCTCTGTTTCTGTGGAGTTATATGGTATGTCCCTATTTTTCTCCCCCAACATACATCTTCATGGATTTCCAGTACTGTCACAACTGCACTTGTTCTGGTACTGAGCTTTGAATCACAGTTTTCATAGACTCTGAGGTCTTATCTGCATGCAGAATGGCACAGGTTGAACTTATGGTATGATTTTTAAATTGATTTAGTTAAACTGGTGCAAAAGGGTGGATGAGCAGAGATATTGGTTTAAACCAGGCTTCTTTGCTTTAGCTTAATTCCATAAGGAACAGGTTTAAATGAAATCTGAATACGTCTGGTTTAAGTGGAAATAAGTGTGTTCCCAGAGGCCACTGTTTTAACTAAATAGTGCAAATTGGTGCACAGACAAGGCCTATGCTAGAAGTGAGTTTTCCTCACTCTTGTACTCTGAAACTGCGTTAGACTGAGCTGAGCTAATATTAAGAACATCCTTCTTCAGTAGGATGGTTTCAGAGAACACAATCTTACACGATCTGTCTTGTTGGAACATTAACTCTTTGGTGTTCAGAGTCTTGCCTTTCCCAGACATGGACTGAGCAGAGCAGAGGTCAGGCGCATATCAACCGTGGGTAAGCAAATCTCATGCTTCAGACCATAAGCTGATTTGCCTGCAGGGTCAGAAGTCATTTTCCTCATGTCTGAGCCTTTCACAATTGACCGGAGCCACTGTGGACTTTTCTCTTGGTAGAATATTACACTGGCTTGCACCACGTTCTGATCTAGTGTGACAAATCCAGAACTTGTTCCAGGTGAATGCTCGAGTTTCAGAGTGCTCTGCATTAGGTTGTCAGTTGTTCATGTTTTGCGATGAATGTTTAGCTGCTAAGAAGATAAATTAATTGAGTCCCAGCTCCTATTTTCAGAAGTGGTATGGAGGGGCTCCCAGCCTGTCTGCCTGCATTGCAGCTGACCAATGGAGGACATCATGCTCCTTTTCTGATACCCATTTAGCCACCACTAAACACAGCTAGATGCTGATAAACAATGGTCAGTGTTCCAGGGTGCCATTACTCTATTTAAAATAACCCCTGAATAATCTGCTAACCATTTGACATGAGAGTAAACAGTAGGTTTGGCACATGGCTTACAGGCCTTTGTAAATTTCTTCCTTTTTCATTAGTAGCAGTAATCTAGTTCATTCTCTGAAATAAAATGTATTAACCTAGAATCTCAGACCCCCATCACACTCCAGCTTTGTGAGCTCTAATGAAATGCTGGGCTGAGCTTATCCCCCCTTAGTAAGCAGATGGCAGATTAAATGGTCTTGTTGAGAGCTGGCTGATGGGCAGATGATGTTGGTGACCTGCAGTTAGTGGAATTGAGTTTGTGTCTTTTTAGTGCCGGCGCACCCTTTGTGTTTGTTTTGAGAGGCGAATGCCTTGTTGACATAAAATTCTCCGCCTTTTCCTGACACTCCTGACATTTGAAATGTACATTGTCCTTTTAAAAAAATCCATTCTAGGGCTGTGACTTCTGCCTGATAGACAACAGCATTTAATCCATCTGTCTCTGGTACAGCTCCCTTGCCCCCCAAACAGAGAGAGAAGGGGGTGCTAATGTCGGCATACAACTTATGAAAGGTGAGCTGAGACCTGGAGCTGCTTTCTTGTCCATGCTGCCTAGCTGAAATGGTTCACGAGGGTTGGAAAGCCAGAATTCTGCAATGCCCAAAATAACAAGCAGCGTTGGAAAGCCAGGAGATTCAGATTCCAGATTAACCTGAAAAGAAATCCAGACATGATAAGATCATGAGGGGAAAAAAATGAAAAACTATCTTTAAAAATCAGTTTACTTTGAAATGACAAACCCTGTTATGTATTAATCGTAGTTGTATGATTATTTCATGATGTCACTACAGGACAGAGTTAAAGTTGTGTGGGTGCTTTCATTGCATTTCCACGCCTTCAAGTTTGAATTTATTTTACGTTGGCGTTTAACTCTGTATTTCCTGAGTTTATAATGGTTGCACTGGGGATAATTACAGTAATTACAGTTCTTCCCTAAATCATTGATATGTGCCCTCCACCTTAACTCTCTCTTAATGTAGCTTTTAGGGCTGTCAAATGATTAAAAAAATTAATCGTGCAATTAATCACTCTATTAATGATAGGATACCGTTTATTTAAAAAATTTTGGATGTTTTCTACATTTTCAAATATATTTATTTCAGTTACAACACAGAATACAAAGTGTACAGAGCTCACTTTATATTTATTTTTATTACAAATATTTGCACTGCAAAAACAAAAGAAATAGTATTTTTCAGTTCACCTAATACAAATACTGTAGTGCAATCTCTCTATCATGAAAGTTGAACTTACAAATATAGAATTATGTACCAAAAAACCTGCATTCAAAAATAAAACAATGTAAAACTTCAGAGGCTACAAGTCCACTCAGTCCTACTTGTTCAGCCAATCGCTCAGATAAACAAGTATGTTTACATTTGCAGGAGATAATGCTGCCTGCTTCTTGTTTACGTCACCTGAAAGTGAGAACAGGCATTTGCATGGCAGTGTTGTAGCTGATGTCGCAAGATATTTATGTGCCAGGTGCACTAAAGATTCATACGTCCTTCATGCTTCAACCACCATTCCAGCACACGTGCGTCCATGCTGATGACAGGTTCTGCTCGATAACTATCTAAAGCAGTGCAGACCAGTGCATGTTCATTTTCATCATATGAGTCAGATGCCAACAGCAAAAGGTTCTGTAGTTTCCGCATCAGAGTGTTGCTCTTTTAAGACTTCTGAAAGCATGCTCCACACCTGGCCCCTCTCAGATTTTGGAAGGCACATCAGAGTCTTAAACCTTGAGTCAAGTGCTGTAGCTATCTTTAGAAATCTCACATTGATACCTTCTTTGCGTTTTGTCAAATCTGCAGTGAAAGTGTTCTTAAAACGAACAACATGTGCTAGGTCATCATCTGAGACTGCTAAAAGATAAAATATGGCGGAATGCAGGTAAAACAGAGCAGGAGACATACAATTTTCCCCCAAGGAGTTCGGTCACAAATGTAATTAACGCATTATTTTTTTAACAAGCATCATCAGCATGGAAGCATGTCCTCTGGAATGGTGGCCGAAGCACGAAGAGGCATATGAATCTTTAGCGCATCTGGCAAACAAATATCTTGTGACACTAGCTACAACAGTGGCACGTGAACGCTTGTTCTCACTTTCAGGTGACATTGTAATTAAGAAGTGGGTAGCATTATCTCCCATAACTGTAAAGAAACTTATTTCTCTTAGCGATTGGCTGAACAATAGGTAGGACTGAGAGGACTTGAAAGCACTAAAGTTTTACACTGTTTTGTTTTTGAGTGCAGTTATGTAACAAAAAAAAATCCACATCTGTATGTTGCACTTTCAAGATAAAGATATAGCACTATGGTACTTGTATGAGGTGAATCGAAAAATACTATTTCTTTTGTTTATAATTTTTACAGTGCAAATATTTGTAATAAAAAATATGTTAGCACTGTACACTTTGTATTCTGTCAAGTATCAGAGGGGTAGCCGTGTTAGTCTGTATCTGTAAAAACAGCAAAGAGTCCTGTGGCACCTTATAGACTAACAGATGTATTAGAGCATGAGCTTTCGTGGGTGATTACCCACTTTGTATTCTGTGTTGTAGTAGTTGTTTCAATAATATTTGAAAATGTAGAAAAACATCCAAAATATTTAATAAATTTCAATTGGTATTCTATTGTTTAACAGTGCGATTAAAACTGCAATTTATCGCAATAATTTTTTTTAATTGTGATTAATTTTTTTGAGTTAATTGAATGAGTTAACAGCGATTAAACGACAGCCCTAGTAGCTTTTTCTCTGGAAATTCCAATTATTGCGTATATTGATCTGTCTCTTTAAGGTACTTGTCTGGCCCCTGTTTCTGTAGTATCTGAGCACCACACAATCCTCACAACACCCTGTGGGGTGTGGCTATTGTCCCCATTGTACAGCTGGGAACTGAGACACAGAGACATTATGGTCTTGGCTAACACAAAAGTTGTACCACTTGAGCTACCCCGGTATAGCTATATCAGTACGAGCCTCCTGGTGTGGACCCAGTTATACTGTATAAAGATGTTTATACTGAGCTTATTCCAGTGAATGTGGGGGAATAGGCTATACCGGTATAAAAGTATCCATACTAGGAGGTTGTACTGATTTAACTAGTTCTGTAATAAATCACACACCTAACTGACGTAGTTAAATGGTACAAAAAGCTGTGTGTAAACCAAGCCTTAGTGACCTGCCCGAGTCTGTGGTAGAGCAGAGAATTGGCCCTAATCATTGGACCATCATTATAGCGTATTGCTTCGTCAGAGAAGAGAGAACTCAATGTTGTTTGCATGGGCCTTGAGAAGCATAAAATACTGAACCATAATCAGGTGGATGATACCGAATGAGGAGTTATACACAAGTGGAGAAGTGGATGGATCCCTGAAGCTTCATTTCCTCACTCTTGAATATTGAATCTTTTGGAAAGTGTCGAATTTTTGTAAATAAAATGACATTTTTAGAGAGTTAGCAAGACTCCATGAAAACCCACTTACAAGTTACATTTTAGGACATGTGAATGTAATTCTTCCATGAAGCCTACTCAGAGAAATAGGAGCCCGAGCATTCACAACAGCTTTCTAACCTTTGACAATGGCGTGCTCCACTGGCTTCTCTTTTGAAGAGATTGGTTGGACGGGGATGTTAAATGTAAGTTCTCAAGACCAGTATAACAAGTTGGTGTCTGGAGCTCCTGTGCTGCTGTCTGTCACAAGGAGAATACAGGACCCTGGGCTGGGAAGGGATTCTGTGCAGTTCCTGCCTGCAGAAAATTCGTAGTGCCATGCCATTAACAAAGGTTGATCTGTCTTCATGTGTTATGCAACATCCACTAACAGTGCTTCAGAGTAGCTAATGAGCAATCTTGATACTTGCTATTACCATATGCAGCTGGACTTTGATCTAGTGTAAAGGGGCATTGTCAAGGTCAAGAGGCACAAAGTATAACCGTGCTGTTCTCGTCTGTTTTCAGAGTTCATGTACTTGCTATTTTAACACACACACACGGATGTTATGTTTTTAAAGCTGGATGATGCCTTAGCCGTGTCCTTGGCTTTCACATCTTTCATCGTGGTGCTGCTGGCACATGCTGTGCTTCGGCTTAGGAAGGACCCCTTCTGAATCCATCATTTGTGTGCAATAGAGCTCAACAGTAAACTATTGGGAGTTGTGGGGGAGGAGGGTGATTGAGGGGAGTGGAACTGCTCAGGCAAATGTCACTCCCCTGCGGTCTGGAAGTGCACTTTGCGAAGCACATGGGCCCTTCATAAATTAGCCCCCTCTTGTGATGAGAGTCTCAGGCCAGGTCTACACTATAAACTTACACGGTATAACTGTATCGCTCGGGTGTGCCCCTGAACAATGGGTTCTACCGACCTAGCCCCCAGTGTAGACAGTACTATGTCGACAGGAGGGCTTCTCCCGTCAACGTCGCTACAGCCTCTCATGGAGGTGGAGTAACTGCTCCAGTGGGAGAGCTTCTCCCATTGGCATTGTAGTGTCTTCACTGAAGCGCTACAGAAGCACAGCTGCATGGGTCTAGTTGGGCCATTGCAGTGCTTAAGTGTATAGCTGCCCTCACACTTCCCAGAATTCTTCCCCTCAGAGAGGAAGGAAAGACATGGTGTGAGTAACCTTGGAGGAGGGGGAAATTTAATAGCTGAGCAGTGGATGGCGAACTTCATTACAGCATGTTCCTGGTTCCAAAAGTCACCTGGAGAATTTCCTTTGTGGTGTTCAGAGTGAGAGGGAAAGAACTCGAACTTCTTGCTAACTAGAGCTTGTGCCGTCTTGCTTTGCTGTTCCAGCAGTGTTTCAAATCTATACTGGTCATACAGCCAGCCAAGAGCTCTCGTCGTAGTCTGCCGAACAATACACTGTCCAGACTTTCTTCTGTGGGCGGGGGGGGGGGGTCACACTCAGAGGCGTGCTGTGTGAAAGTGGTCACCAATACAAAAAGTTTGAAAACCATTGGTCTAACAAAACACATAACCTACAGTGACTCTTTGTGGGTCAGCATAGTAACCTCTGCTGAGTCACCAATTCTGCTAATTTCAACAAACTATTTATTATCTCAAAATATTTCTAGTATTATTATTCCTAGCTATTAGATGGTTTTCAGCTGGCAGTGGCTGAACGTACAAAATGGCTGACTGCAGTGCTATCAAATTCTGGGGTACACACAGGGGTGTCATATTCCGGTGCAACACAGCCAGCTACATTGTGGCATGACTGTAGCTTCCCTGTTTACACTAGGATTTTACAGCATGTTAGCTATCGCACTGTGGAGGTGGAGACACACCCTTTGGTCTGAGGTCACTGAAACAGAGGCTCTTCAGATAGGTGGCTTCCTTTCAAGCAAAAGGTGGAAATGGAACCCAGTGTTCACTTCCCCAATTGCATAGTTGATGCTGGTTGAAACACAGGTTTCATGGTTGGGTGTGCCCTTGTTCCTGCAAACCTCTTCTGGGCATGGATCTTGGGGCTGCTCTGAGTCAACCTCTGCTGTTTGTGAATCGCCATCTGAAGAAGTGAGGTTTTTTTACCCACAAAAGCTTATGCCCAAATAAATCTGTTAGTCTTTAAGGTTCCACCGGACTCCTCACTGTCTTCAGAGTTCTTCATTGTTCTTTGACTTGTTCCCAGCCTCCAATGCACTTTTAGTTTTTTATAGATGATATAGCCCCTCCCATTCTGCTGGACCTTCACCCATTGATATCCTGACTCAGGACCCGGATACCTGGATTACATAATATGGTGTGAGCTTGTGGGTTAGAAATAAACACTTCCTTTGGAGCTGATGGTGGCTGGCAGCTTCTCCAAAGGGACTTCCCAAGCCCACATTAAACGTGTGCTCCTGTGACTTGCTTTTCTGACTCCAGGAGGGCAGGATCTGCCAGTCACTCATGACTCAAACGGACACTGCAGACAAAGCATGAGCCTTTACTGCTGCAATTTCCAAATAGCCCTTGTTCGATGCATCCTTCCTGTTTGCTCCCGACCCTGCCAGCCTCTCTCTCCTCCCCGTCCTGTGATGGGGAGCGCTCTGAGGTTAACTGAAACAATCCTCTTGGTGCATTGAAATCAGTCTTCCTTTTTCATGCCCCCAGCAGTGTTGCCCACTAGAGCTGGAGCTCCGGGTCAGCTTGTGGTGCTGATGTGAAGTATAATGAGTTGTGCCTTGATGTGGCTTATCGTCATGACCTGAGCTGTTCTTGTGATGGTGTTACCCGCATAATCTAGGGCATCCTGCCTATACTCTACCAAGGGCTCAAGGCGTGACCCCTCTGCAGGACCTTTTCCCAGTGAAAAGCTGTGCTCTAAATATCTACTTATTAGCAGCACACAAAGAACACGTATGCCAAGCAAATCTCTTATGGTCACCGCTCCCAATGTCCCCCTCGTCTTGAGGTTCCTGGCAATGCCTCTGGACATCGCAGTCGTGCAGGGGGGTAAGAATTCCAGGAGCTTGATGTTGAACCACAGTCTGGAAATGGTTCCCAAAGAACTTTGCTTTTCATTTGCATTATATAGGTAAAATTATCACATTATCCCACATTCCTAAGTAACAAAAATTTGAACCATACACACTGGCACCTACATGTCCTCCTGCCTGCTTAAGTCTTCTACATTTTTTTTACGTTTAAATTGTAACGTATTTGTGACTTTTTGTTTGTGCAGATGGTCAGCATAAAAGCTCTGACTAGAACTTATTATACCATTTGTTGAGTTTCTCTTTATATCCTTCCTAAAATTTCCCAGCACCTGTGTGTCTTTACTTTACAACCTTGGTGGTTATAACTTTTGTAAGAGACATTCCTGGGGAGTGTATGTGGTGCGGGGGAGTGCTTTATCAGCAGCAGAACTTTTATTTATTTTATTTATTTGTTTCAGTGATGATTTCCTCAAATTTCACCCAAAGCTGTTTTAATATGGCGGGTTTGATCAGATCCTAGGCCTGCAGTGTTTTATGGCCCACAGAGCTAAGCTAGCACAGAGCGGGATTAATGTAACATTTGCTTTACTTTATGCAGAAGAAAATACTTCACCCTTCTCTTGTAAAGTGTTTGCTGAGTTTTCAGTAAAGATGGATGTGACATTACCCAGGGTACAGTCTGGACTGATGGATGGCTGTATCCTCTCAGTTCTCCAACCCACAGTACCTTTTACACTGCTTCACCATGAGAGCAGCCAGGGCCGGTGCAACCATTTAGGCGGACTAGGCGGTTGCCTGGGGCGCCAAAAAGCAGCACCCCCAATTTTTTTTTTAAGTGGTTGAACGGCCGCTGCAGCTGGGATCGAGAGGGACTCTGAGCTGCCATCGGCAGCAGGCAGCCCAGGGTGTCCCCTGGGTCAGTGCGCCACCGCGGCAGCCAGCAGCCCAGGGTTTATAGGGGGCAGGTTCTATATGTTTGCGGTGCTCGAGCACCAGCAATATTCAGGGCTGGGGGCCCTGCTCCAGCAATATTTGGAGCTGGGTCTCTCCCCGGCCCCCTGCGGGTCTCCCCCCTCCCACCCCACCGCCTCCGTGCCTCACAGAAAGCAGCGCAGCATCTCTCCCCTGCCTGCTTCTGTTGCTGGAGTAGAGCGGCTCCCGGCAGAACTGCTGTCTGCTGTCCCAGGGTCCTAGTGCCCCCCATCTCCTACTGGCAGGGCAGGCTGCCCTTACCCTGTGCTTCCGCCCTCATCCTGAGTCTCTCCAACACCGCAAACCCCTCAGCCCCCCACACCCTAATCCTCTGCCTCAGCCCTGATCCCCCCCACATCATGAATCCCTTATCCTCAACCCCAGTCCTCATCCCCCTGCACCCTAATCCTCTTCCTCAGCCCCCCTGCATCATGAACCCCTCTTCCTCAGCCCCAACCCTCATCCTCCTGCACCTTAATGCTCTTCCCTAGCCCTGACCTCCCCCTGCAGCATGAACCCCTCATCCTCAGCTCCAGCCCTCATCTCCCTGCACCCTAATCCCCTGCCTCAGCCCTGAGCACCCCCACATCATGAACCCCTCATCCTCAGCCCCACAGCCCTCATCCCACACCCCAGCCCTCTGCCCTAGCCCTGAGCCCAATCCTGCATCATGATCCCTCATCCTCAGCCCCAACCCTCAGCCCCCTGCACTCCCTCCTATCCCCAAACTCCCTCCCAGAGCATGCACTCCCTCCCAGAGCGTGCACCACCTCCCCTTTCCCACACACTCCTTCCCACCCCCAAACTCCTTCCCAGAGCCTGCACCTCTCACCCTTCTACACCCCCCACCCCAGCCTGCACCACTCCATCCCAAAGCCTGCACACCCTCACCTCCCTCCTGCACACCACCTCCTGCCCCAGCCCCAGAGCCTGAACCAGCACACCAGCACCCAACTCCATCCAAAGCCTGCACCCTCCTGCACCCTAATCCCCAGCTCGGACCTGCACCCCAGAGCTCCCCCAAACCCTCCCAGAGCCTTAGGCAAGTGGGGGTGGAGTTTGGGGGGGCAGGTTCTGGGCACCACCAAAATTTCTACAAACTTGCCACCCATGCCTGGGTCAGCGTGCCACCGGCAGCCTGGGGGTTCCACTGTGCAGTTGCTGCTTCACTTCTCCCACCTCCCAGGCTTGCGGCGCCAATCAACTGTTTGGCGCCACAAGCCTGGGAGGAGAATTAGAACAGGACAGCGTGCTCAGGGAGGACGTGGAGCAGAGGTGAGCTGGGGTGGGGAGGTACTGCAGGGCTCCTCGGGCCAGGGGGTGTGGAGCTTCCGCGGGGGCGGGGGGCACACTTCAGGGCGAGGAGCTGCTGCAGGGCTGGGGGGGCCCAAGGTGGAAGTTTCGCCTAGGGCGCGAAACTTCCTTGCACCGGCCCTGAGAGCAACCACTTCTGGTCTGCTCACAAACAGCCTCCAGCATGTACATTACTCCCAGTCCCAGACTTCCCCCCAAGAAATACGTGTCTTATACTGCCCAGCACCCCCCTGGACAATACAAGCTCATAGATAGTCTGTCATTTCATTAATAGAAAATGAAATGCCTAAATCCTGTTCTCCCAGATGAAGTTTCCCAAGCATTTCAATCCAAATGCACTGGTTTAGATAAAACAGTAAAACAAATGATTTCAAGTAATGAGGCATAAAAGTCAGAATTGGTTACAAGGAAATAAAAGTTAAAACACAACTAATACTTAACTTAACATGCATCTGACAAAGTGGCTATTCACTCACGAAAGCTTATCCTCCAATATATCTGTTAGTCTCTAAGGTGTCACGGGACTCTTTATTGCTTTTTACAGATCCAGACTAACACAGCTACCCCTCTGATACTTAACAAGCTAAGTGAATTCAAAGCAAAGGTCTCTCTCACCAAAAGTTCCAACAGTCTTAGGCCTTGTCTACACTATACAGTTTTGTCAGCAAAAGGAAGAAGTCCTGTGGTTAAGGCATTGGACAGGACCGAGTTCGGAGTATTGTAGCCAAGGCGTAACTGACTAGCTCTCGAGTATTGTAGTATGGCGGATATAAAAGCAGGTGGATGACTAGAATAGCTTAGATAGGCAGGGAGGCTGGTAATTGGTAGACCAGAGTCTTCCCATTTCCTGTGCTTGGGGGGGAAAAACCTTGGCTAGCTGTCCTGTAAATGGATACTGCCTCTTTAAACTCCGCCAGGAGTGCCTGCAGTTGAGGTACAGTCTGGAAGGATGCTGCTATACTGGCTGTTGGGGCAGTTGCTGTGCATTCAGATGCTTTTAGGCACCTTGGCTTTGGTGCCAGGAAGCCAGTGGGCTCAGAGGTCAGGGATCCAGGGGACGTAGACAGGGGTAGGTTTGATGATCTGTGAACACAGCAAAGCATATGAGGGGCTATGCCCTGTGGGGAGGAAGGCAACTCAGGTTCTGGGATGGACACACTCTTCTGCATTAGAGATCTCAGCTCTGATTTGCAGTAGAGTTTGAAATTGCTTGTCACCAGCTCTTCAATTTGACTGTGGTAAATCCTGTGAGTACATGACCCCCTGCCTGGTCTACAAGTCACTGTGCTTCTAAAATAACCTCTTGCTTTTGGTCTCCAACAGTTAGGTTTGTCGCCAGTTTTCTCTGGCCGTTCAGTTTAAGAATGGCTGTGGTCATAGTGCCGTATCCTCTCATTTGCTGCGAACCTGAGTCCTGCTCTATGAACGTTTTGTACCAGAGTAACTGTGCTGGGCAGGTGAGCTAGTTATACTGGTGCAAGCCTTAACATGGATGCAGTTAGACCAGTAAACACATCCTTTATTCCCCTTCCCATTCTGGAATAGCTATACGGGTAATAAATGCACCGTTATAACAGTGTAACCACGTTCACACTGGGTTATGTGCCACTAGAACTGCACGGAGAGAGCTGGGGAATCCCCCCGGCTATGGTGTGAGGCGTGCAGGCTGCTCACATTTCCAGTGTTAAATCCTTGGAGGCGTCAGAGTGACGTACCTGCTCCCTGGGGTCGCTGCTCCAAGGCTGGGGTGCCGTTGCCACAGGAATGCTGTTGTGAATGTGCCCATGCAGCAATCTCTGTTGTGTGGGTTCCACTATGAACACTTATGAGGAGAAGCTGTGTTCTGTTAATTTCTAACCTTGTACCAGCATATGACCAGAAAGACCCTGCTAAAGTGACCAAAAAGAGACCTTAACATTGCAAACAGCCTGGTTCCAAGCCCTCATCCCAGCTGTGTACCAGTGAAGTGTAATAACTGCCTGGTAGCTGTGGCCAGTGCTGGCTCTGCAGAGCGGTGAGCGAGATGGGGTGGGATGTCCTGCGGAATACCTCACACTGAGCGGTCTGGCGGTAGGGCTGTGACTCTGAGGAGCTGAGCGTTCATGAGGCTTCGCCAGTGTTAGTGGTCCCTGTGGGAAGAGGGAAGTAATCATGAAACATACCAAGACTCCTGCCCTGGACTCCCTGCTGCCTTCTCAGACCAAGTCTGCCCCTGGCTGTGTCATCTCTATAGTGAGACTGTTGTCTTCTCTCTGCAGGAACATGACATTGAGACAGCTTTTGGAGTTGTCCATGTCACCATGCGGGGCACCCCGAAGGGGAACAGACCTGTCATCCTCACTTACCATGACATTGGCCTCAACCGTAAGTCCTCTTGCTCCAAGGAGACTTTCCCCCATCAGCCTATGTTGGTTCTAAAGGGCTGGTTTTAAGGCAAGATTCAGAGTCGTAGTGGTCCCTGGGAGCCTCCTGGTCCCCTGAAGCAGAGAGCACAGAAATCAGGCTGGCCTGGAGCTGAGATGGGAATAGAGCACATGACAAGGCCCTAGTCTGGAGTGCAGCTGTCTGCAGGCCTTGAAGGCCCTGGTGGAGGGAGTCTCAGTGAGGATGCAGATTGGCCAGCAGTAAAGTCAGAGGCCCCACTGAGTGGAGCACTGACTGATGGAGCTGGCTGCCTGAGGCCTTCTCACGCACCGCCTCCTCCTTTATGGAGAGGCTGAGCAGACTAGTTAGCAGACATGGCGTGGTGCTGAGAACCACTCTAAGGCAGGCACTGCTATTCATAGGTCCTGATCACCCCAGCCACTCTTCCAAAAGGTTTCACCCCCAGGAGCTTCCCAGGCCCCTCACGTAACTGCTTTTAGGAGAAGCCCAGCACCTGTGTACATGAGTAACCAGGTGCTCTTGGTCTGGCTGCAAACCCCGTGTTCCTCAGTCTTGTGTCCTCTTGCTATAGACTGCATCTGTGTGAGCTGAGCAATGCGGTGAGTGGCTGATTGGCTGGGCCGTGAGGTTAGCTTGTGATTGTTTCTGCCCCACCCCCACCCTCTGCTTTCCCAACACTGAACACTCCCTAGATTGCTGTCCCATGGACTTTAACAGACCCCTGGTCACACATGCACCACCAGTCTTCATGCACGGCAGCAATGGGGTTTCCAGAGCAGCCTGTTTGGGCTGGTACAGGTGGGTGGCACTGCTGTTCCAAGCATGAGTTGTAGCAGTATTTGGGCTGGGTCCAAGGCTCACTGGGCATTTCTCTTGCAGACAAATCCTGTTTCAATGCATTCTTTAACTTTGAAGACATGCAGGAGATTACCCAGCACTTCGCTGTGTGCCACGTGGATGCGCCAGGCCAGCAGGAGGGAGCTCCCCCTTTCCCGACTGGGTAAGAATTCTCAGAAGCGCCTCCAGGTGTGCTCAGGGCCTGCTCACACCAAGATGCTATTTAATCCAAATGGGGCTCCCTATGCTGGCAGAGGCAGGCTGCCACTTGGTCAGCCCTGGCGGTAGGGGGAGGGGAAGCTGGGGAGGGGTCACTCCAGCCAGCAGGGTCTCTGCCCTCTGGAGCAGAAGAGGCACTTGCATCGCTAAGAGCCAGTGCTGGAAGCTTTCTGATTTAGCACATGATCCCAACTGACCCAGACTAATATATAGCTGGAGTTGCTCGGTCCATCCCTTCATTCTCCAGTATGGGATCTTTGCGGGACAGATCTCTGTGAACACAACTTACAGGATGGGATCCGTAATGTGCCATGCTGCAGTGTCACTGCACCATAGATACCAGAGCCCATGCCGTTCGAATGTTTCTGGCTCTTGGAATGTCATCGGAAGGTTGTGTCGCCTCTGGAGGTCAGTGTTCGGAGGCTTGCTGATTCCAGCCTCTCCTTTGGCTTTCAGGTATTGCTACCCTAGTATGGATGAACTGGCTGAAATGCTGTCTGCTGTTCTAACCCACCTGAGGTGAGTGTGCAGAGGGGCCCAGGCTGACACCTGTCAGATTATTTTAGGAGGCCATGCTGTCATTCCAGCAGCTATGCCTGTGCTCCTGCGGGGCTCTGGTTGTGCTGCATGCAAAGGACAATGGCTGTCCCAAAGCGCTTGTCCAGCACACACAGCCCTGGCATGGAGCATCTCTTCAGAGAACACGTTCCACCGCATGCCTGCTGGGTGACTGCAGGGCCAAAAAGAGAACAAGCCTTTGATCCAGACAAGCTGGTCTGAGGCTTGGGTGGGATGGGGATACCCAAGGCTTGAGTTTAGAGTGTCTCTTCTGACTCTGATATGTCTGCATTTCAGCCTGAAAAGCATCATTGGGATTGGCGTTGGAGCTGGAGCTTACATCCTCAGCAGGTTTGCGGTAAGTTGTTTTTTTTCCACCCTGCCCCCGCTAACAATACTGCCTCTTTGCAGGGCATAGGCTGAGAAGCAGGGATTTCAGGATACATTCAAATGGCCAAATGAGAGCTGCTTAGGGTACCTGAGGGGTTAAACAGAGCCAGTGCTGCTCTACAGCCTTGCCAGACTGGGGGTGAGTGCCTGGCGTAGGGATGGCATTAGAGTCAGTGGAAAGCTGCTGGAGAGGTCAGTGGGGTTAGGGATTGGCCCCCCACATGTAGGAGAGGAGACAAGTATATGCTCCGTGGTCACACTGTACTGAATCTCATCTCACCATTCATAGCTAGAAAGATAAATCCCATTTCTAAAATCTGCAGCTCAGACTTAGAGCAACATAAACAGCTTTCCTGTGCTGAAAGTCCAGCGATCCAAGGCGGATAGGAAATCCAGACTGAAAGCTGTCATTGTGGATCTCCGAGTGGAGCAGCGGATGCTCTCACTTCCCACAATAAGCAGTCTGGGTTCAGGTTCTAGCATGGTCATGGGTGTTAGGCAGTGTCCAGCTACCCAGAAAATGGACATCTCAAGTGGTTTTAATGTGTCTTGGTCTCTTCCCTGTGGGCAGATGCGGTGGCAGAGCTGTGTGGGCGATGTAGATGTAGTACCTGAGTTCCCCGTGTCTTGCTCGAACCAGCTTCTTTCCTTCTATCAGCAGATTAAAACAGAGAAGACTCTAGATGTAACTATATTCCCCAAACGGTCCCTGCTGAGAATTCTGGGTGCTGACAACGTGTCCCTTGTCATGGGCCTGCAATTTACAGGAAGCTGAGTGGGGCCATGGTTAGGTGCAACACTGGAAATTGTAGTAAGATGAGTCCTTGAAACATAAACCCTTGATATCAGGGACCCAGTATGAGGCCTGAACTAAAGTAATGGTCAAGATCTTGCTAACATAAAGCAAAGTTATGCTGTGAGCCAGAGGCAGATCCTGCTCACCGAAGTTGGCAAGAAGGAGGATGCTAAAAGCATGTTTATAAACATATAAGCACTAATGAGAGGAACGTGTGCCAGGATAACACCAGAACGTCCCAGTATGAGCACATTCCACAGAAATAACAAGGAACAGGCAGACCCATCCTAAAGACAGGGTCAAAAGGACAATATCATGGATAAACTTGTTTCTTTCAACCAACCTGTACTGGGGAGAGGCAGCACCCTAATGCGTAGAGGGGCTGTACCTCAATACGTCAGGAATGATGTGTAACCTGTTTGCACCTGTGTATAAGAGTGCACCCCTGAGTGGATGTCTTTGTCTGGCCTAGAGGGCAGTGGCAAATCCCGCCACTGACTGAGCCAGTTCATTGTTAGGGGGCACATATTCATAGTATGTTCTGTAGAGTCTGCAGGAAACTATTACTGTGCTTCATTTGACAATAATCCTGGCCGGATGCCTTCATATTTTATTGGAGTCTGTGGTCATTGGGGGTTCTCTCGGGGTCTGCTGTGTCAATTACATGCGCAGAGCCGGGGCAGCACACAGGGAGAACACACACGCATGTAGCTGACTGTTATCATCGTTGAGCAGAGCACCACACTGGTGACATCTGACAACAGAAATCTCTTCCTGCTTTGCTATGGACCCCCAAAGTGTGATCCTGGGAGAGTCACTTCGATTTTCTTGCTTCGGTAGAATGGGATGAGGCTGCTGCCCCTGCTCTGTGAGAAGTATTGTTAGCAATGATCTAATCAGGGTTTCAGTTACAGGTTTTCCTCTTATTTTGCTGTCACTGCCTCTCCCAGGGAGTTCCCCAGCCATTATGCCTCCTGGTCCCCTGGGGCCCCTCATACTCAGTGTGCTGTGTTTCCCTGCAGCTCAACCACCCTGACCTGGTGGAGGGGCTCGTGCTCATCAATGTTGATCCATGTGCAAAAGGCTGGATGGACTGGGCAGCAGCCAAGGTGAGACTCTTCTCTCTCTCTGTGCATGAGTGCTGCAGACCGTACTGTACAAGTTACTGAGGCAGGCCCCTCAGGCTGAGTTCTCAAACGAAGCAACAATTAGTGATGCTTGGCTAGGAGACCCTGGAATACTGCAAGTGATACTTGGTATTACCAGCCAGCTCAGAGTCACTGAAGGCCCTAGCATGGCCAGGGGGCTGGAACATTTATCTCAGATGTTCTGGTGAACTCCAGGGAGCTGTGTTCTATATGCTTCTCTGGCAGGAGCCAAGTGCTTCCAAAACTCTAGGGGCTCATTCCCCATACCTAAAGCTAGTTTGGCCTTTACAGTTTTTGTGTCATTTGTCGCTAAGTTTGACAAAGGAATTTTTTTTTTGTTTTTGTTTTTGTTACTTTTGTTACTTTTGTTACTTTTCAGTTTTCAGGCTGGACGACCAACATAGTGGACATTGTCTTGGCTCACCATTTTGGTCATGTAAGTAAACTGCAGGCTGCAGAGTTGACAACACAAAGCAAAGTGTGGGCCTTATGCTTTGTACTCAGCTGACCTTCAGATCTTGGGATCTCTGTGCCAAACAAAGATTGCCACAGATGGTGCCAGGTTCTCTGCTGGGCAACCCTGCAGCCAGGACTTGGCACTTTTAGCGGCATTCATGCACATCCTATCACCTGCCCTGCCCACTCACTCCGTTCTCAGCATCAGGCAAGGCAGTAAAATGTAAATGAAATCCACTCTCTCCTGCAGGAGAGCTGATTTCCTAAACTACCCCGTCCCCTGCCTGCACCTAGGAAAGGAATGGTAGGGTCATGTGGCATATACCGATGCCAGTCTCTCAGCTCTGATGCCATCCAGGCATTTAGAAGGTCTTTGAGAAGCAGCAGCTTTCTAATAGTCTGCAATGCAAACTCACATCTTAAAAAAAAAAAAAAAAAGACACTTTTCTCACAGCTCCCTTTCCTCTGTGGTCCAAGTGCAGAGCAGGTCTACACTGGCTTCTGGGGAAAAGCCAGCAACAAAGGAAGCTGTCGATGCTCTTCACCATAAACTCTTATATTTCCTGGGAGCTTATCTAGGGAACAGCTCTCAATTTAGGCAGAACTTGGAAAATGTTTGAGCCCATCCCTTGCACGGCCATGTGCAGTGTTTTTTTCAGCAATGCAGTAATCTGGGTGAGTTCTTTACAGACAAACTCGCTCTTTTATGGTAAACGGGTTTTCCAGGCCAGTATATTCCAACAGAGGACTTTTGTTTGCAATCTTCTTTCCTGGTTCTGGTTTTCGAAAGCAACCCTTCTGCTCCAAGTGTTGCCACTTAGCAGCTGTTCCTCTGCTGCCTTTTGCTATCACTGCTACTTCACTTTGAATCCTGCCCTGAATTCCCCCACTGATTAAAAGGTCTGAGGAATTTACATGAGTGTCTCCAGAAAAGGGTTCTGTTGGTGGAGTTACAGATGTTCCCAGCTGCTGTGGACAGAGGGTGTGAGTGGCAAGCAAGCCTGCAGACATGGCTTTCCTGTAGGGTGACCAGACAGCAAGTGTGAAAAATCTGGACAGGGTGGGGGAGTAATAGGAACCTATATAAGAAAAAGACCCAAAAATTGGGACTGTCCCTATAAAATCGGGACATCTGGTCACCCTACTTTCCTGGGCTTGTCAAATCCACACAGAGTCAGACATTTTGTTGACCCAACAATTAAGCTTCTCCCAGTCCCCGCACACCCTGCTCTGTCCGTGGAAACTAGTGCAGTGGGAACCTGGTGTGTGTTTGCCCTGACCCTCCTCCATATTTACACAACGCAGCTGGTAAGAGGGGACCAGCAGGTTCCTTTGTGTTCAGTCTAGAGACATTTTGTTTGCTATAAGAGTTGTGGGGATAATAGGACAGTGTGTCCAGCCATATACTAAGGCACTAACCTGCTCTACTCCCCCCTCAAGCTCTTTCTTTTGACTCAGGGGCTGCAGGGCCGGGCCACATCCTGCTGAGCCATTCCTAAACTAGTTGTAGTCGCAGAAGAGGGGAAAAACAGATCCACGCTTCTTGGAAACAATGATTCTCTCTAGAAGCTTACTAGTTCAAGGTGATTTCATATCAGTCTCTCTCTTTCCAGCCGTGGCTGGCTTTCTCTCTGTCAGGACCTTCCACAGAAGTACAAAGTAATGCTTCCTCTTGTCTTCCTAGGCGAAAGAGCTTTGCCTAAATAGGCTTTTCACTTATATTCAGTTCCTGGAGACTTCAGCCGCTTTGGCGAAGGACCCATCTGTCCCAGCTTGCAAGAGCTCTGGCTCTTGTGTCTGTCCAGTGATGGCTTCTCCTCTCTCCTTGTATCTTCCCAAACTCCCTATTTTGTCCCCAGACTCAGGATGACCTCATGCTGTTTTTCCATTCCTGTAGGCTTCCCATCCCCCTGCTGATTTGTATGTAAATGGGGCTGCCACGTTTTGATTCCAGCATGCCTAAATTACACAGGACGCAGCCTTCCCTCCTATCTGGGAGAAATCCTGTTCTCTTCCTTTGTTTGGTCACAGACTTTAAAGCATAATATTAGTGAGGCTCAGTAATTCCTCCTCTGATCTTAATGCAGACCTTTCACAAGGATATTAATCACCATCGGGTGACCGGTTCACGTATGATACCTTCCGCTCCCCTTCGACACAGGCTGTGACAGCAGTGAGTTGGGTGTAGTGAATATGTCAGGCCTGGCACGAGTTGCTGGCACACAGGAGCGAATGCCTAGTGGGTCTCTGTCCCAACAGCCAAACCTCCCACATCTGTAAGTCACTGTTTAGTGTATGCTCTGCTCTCCCCACTTCACCTCCTCATGTCCGATCCTCACACTCCCACATTGCTCCTTTCTCTCCCCCTCCCCGTACAATCATATCCCACAGTCAGGGCTTCTCTACTCGACAAATACTCTGCTGGTGTGGCTGCGCCGGCAGCGCTCCTAGTGGAGAGGCAGCATAAGCCTCCGGAAGGAGGAGTTCTACCAGCATAGCTACACCACCTTCACGAGCAAAATTAGCTGTGTCGACAACAGCGCTCTGCATCTACGCTGGTTTGTTGGCACAGCTGCGTCAGTGGGGGAGGGGGATTTCACACGCCTAACTGATGTAGATATGTCGGCAAAACTTCAGAGTGTGCACCAACCTCAGGTGAAGCGTCTTTACAGGTCTAGACAGGGGAGTGAGATTTTTCTCTGCAAATAACACCATTCTAAGGGCTTGTCTATAAGAAAATTGTGTGGTATAGAGAAAGTGGCAAAAGCCCCTAATTTGGAGGCAGCTATACTAATATGAGTGCTTATACAAGTATAGTAGAGTCCAGTTCAGAAACCAAAATAAGCTACACTGGTATAAGGCATCTTTCTACTGATATAACTGCATGTGTACCAATATAATCATCTTGGTAAAAGATCATACCCTTAATGGACCTAGTTCTACCAGCAAAACTTGTAGTGTAAATCAGTCTTGAGTGTGGTTTAGGGTTTTTACCATTGGCTTTCTCAGCAGAATGAATTGTTTATCTGAACCCAGCTCAGTAATTTGTTGCGCAGTCAGTGAAGTTCATTTCTCAAATTGCATTTTTAAATGTATAATAGTAACAAAAGAGGTTGATCAATGTCTTCTTCTAAACTTCCCTCCCCCCATGTGCAGGAAGAACTGCAGGCTAATCTGGACCTGATCCAGACGTACAGACTCCATATTGCACAGGACATTAACCAAGAGAACCTTCAGATGTTTCTTGCCTCATATAACAGGTACTGGACTCCATTCTGCCCATGCATAGAAGTCCGATCTCAGTGTTACCCTCACGCCCTGTGCATCAGCGGGTACAAATAGCATTGTAGCAAATGTAACACCAGGGAGCAGGGAGGAGTCCATGGGGGATGAACAGTTCAGCTCCAAAGGTGCCCTCAAACCTTTCCTAGCGCCTCCTGGTACTCTTCAGTGAGTCTCTTCCACATATGAGCTACTCTGTGTGAAGCTCCCTACAGGTCCTAACCCTTCCTTGAATTCAGCTCACAGCCCTGGACTCTCGTAACTAATTATTTTCTCTTACAAATCGAGCCTCCTCAGCCTTTATCCCCAGATCAGCCTCTCTGCCCTCCGGTGCATCATCTCTTCAGAAACAGGGTAAGCACCGCAGAGTGCTCTGTATTCAGACATGGAGGCCCAGGAGTGCTCTACGGCTGGGCGAAGGGCTCACATCCACTTGTTGTTTCCCCTCATCCTCTCCGGTTTTGACCTGTAAGTGCAGACCAGTGCTTTGTGTGCTCTGCTGAGTGAGTCACGTGGCTCTGCTAACTTGCCACCACCACCTTTGTGGGTCAGGCCTAGGTTGTTTCTAAAGCTTGGAGACTAAGCACTGTTTTCTGACTTATTGCTGCTTCTCTGAGTAGCACCTGCATGTGGTATGGGGCATCGTGCTGCGTTTTCTGATGAGACTCACAAATTCCTGTGTGTGACCTTCGTCACTTTGTGTTCTGGTCTCCAATGGGGAGGCTGAGTCCTCTCGTTCCATGGACCTCTCTCCAGACGGAATCCACAGGATCACATTGGCACCCACCACATCCGGATTACCTGGGTTTGTCTGATGGAGAGCTGTTCTCCTTTGTCTTCCAGCCGCAGAGACCTCGAAATTGAGAGGCCAGTTCTGGGCATCAGTGAAAATACAGCAAAAACATTCAAGTAAGTTGCTGTGGATCAATCTGTGCACCCGTTTCAAACTGCAGAGTTAGTTCAGCAGAGAGGCTGCCGCTCCTCAGCAAGAGACCCAAGAGCCAGAAAGCTAAGAAGAATTCAGCAGCACTGGCTCAGGATGCAGAAATATTGATCTAGAGTGCGGTGTGGTGGGGGCACATCATGGCTCCAGGGTTAAGGTTGTGCTGATGTTCCCCTTAAAGAAGGAATTATCCCTTTGTTGCAGATGGATGACCGTGTGTCCTCCCCAAGTTCACAGCACTTACTTTAGGAGCAGAGTTAGTGTTCTGTTACTGGGTTCTAAGCAGTTCTAAATAGCTCCTTTAAGAGATTTCTTAATGTACTTTTTCTGGCTTGATTTTTTGAGATTTGCAAATTTAATCACTTCTGGGTTATAGCAAAATCTAAGACCTAGGCTAACTTTGTTTACTAATGTTATTTTTGTTATTTTTTTGAATACTTGGTCATAAGTAAGGCTGTGACCTCCGTAACTTCTGCAATGGCAGGTGCAGCTTGCCAGGGGGTCACTTGAGCAGCTCGGGCAGCCCCTGGACCAGCCACACCGGCCACTCCTGGGGCATTCTCGGGCCACTGCACCCCTCCCCCTCCCACCCCCAGCAGCAGTAGGAGTTTGGGTGTGGGAGGGGGTTGGGGTATGGGTGCAGGTGAGGGCTGTGGGCGGCACGTCCCTCGGGGGGCTTCCCGGAAGTGGCCAGCATGTCCAGCTCCTAGTTGGAGGCGCAGCCAGACAGCTCCATGCACTGCCTCCACCTGCAGGTCCCACCTCCGCAGCTTCCATTGTTCGCAGGGCTCCTACACTACTGCCCAGCTCCCTGCCCCCCGAGCAGCAGCAGGGGTCCCGGGCCAAGCACTGTTCCCTGCCCCTCCCCAGCACCAATGGGGGTCCCGATCCACACTCTGAATTAGTAAAGGTTTTTGAGAGGCTAGAGGAGAATACAGCCAAGCTGGATCCATGAAAGCTATGAATAGATTAAAGGTCGCCCAGACGCACTGCAATTAATGTACTTCTCTGCTGGCTTTTGCCCAGGTGCCCTGCCTTATTAGTGGTTGGTGACAGCTCACCTGCCGTTGAAGCTGTGGTACGTATACAAGGTCTCTTTTGCACTGAATGCTCTTCTTAGTCCCGATGAGCAATTAGCAGCTCCCCACCTCATTCCACCTACTGACCAGCTAGTACTCAGGACTCACCCTAAACGTCTCACAAAAAGGGCTTGTCTTTTATTTATATTAGTCAGTAGTGCTGCTTGTGTTTGCCAAAGGCAGAAACCAGGCTGCACGCCCTGGAAGCTGAGAGAGCGGTCAGCTATTACTTACTGCAGTGGTGTGCAAACTGGGAGTGCACCCCTCTGAGGGGGCACAAGAGATTCTTGGGGGGGCGAGGCGCAAAGAAACTGGGATCCCACGGGTCCCGCAGGATCCGCTGCCGTAATAGTGGGAGCAGGATAAAAATAGAGTGGGTATTGCGGGACAGGAGCGAGGGTAAGAAAAATAGTCCTCCCACACCGCAAACAACATGAATGCCTTGGCCAGCAGCCACCGCTCTCCAGCTGCCCAGCTGTGAAGGCAGCGCCGCCACCAGCAATAGCACAGAAGTAAGGGTGGTAATAGGCACGGTACATTCCACGAATGGTAAGGGGGGCATGACTGGAAAAGTTTGCGCACCCCTGATCTAGAGAACTGAGCGTTTCAGGAGCTCTAACAGCCTCCTTGGGGACAGATCTAAAGGGAGTTTCAGCAGAAGAGCTATGGGTGTATTGACTAAACTCCTTGTACCTGAGCATCTCAGGGCTCACGCAGCTATGGCCATGGCAGTTTCAATGACATGTATCTTGCAACAAGCCGTTAATGTAGATCTGTACGGCTGCTACATGGCGCTTAGTTCACACCACCATGGGTCCCTGTTCCTTTGACCAAGAGTCCAGGTCATTCACAGGGTTTGATTCTGCAGCAGTAATAGTGTCCCCGAGGACTCCAGTCACTTTCCAGCTGGCAGCGGGGAGGCAGCAATGGACTCTCTCAGGCCTCAGCCTCCGTGGATGTGACATAGTACAAAACAGCCCAATTCCCAGCTCCTGGACAGCACAGTAACATTGAGACGCACCATCCGTTCAAAATACTAAGTAATAATATGCCCTGGCCTGGCCTCACTCCACTAGCTCTCCTGGGCTCAGCTAGGCTACATACCACTCGGTACACATCTCCTGGGGAGCAGGGGAGCCGGATCAGGATCCCCCCTCCATGCTGTAGTGCCTCCCACTAGCTGTGGTTGCCGTAGCGCAGGCTGTTGGTGGATCAGTCTTTAGCAGAAAGAGGATTTAATTCTTACTGCAGGAAGTTACTCGTGCCCCTTCTGCTCTACATTCCGTCTGCCCTGTGTCATCCTCCGCCGTCTGATCACCTCCCATGCTGGGATTGTGCTGGTGACAGTCTGGTCCCTGGATGCTCCTGTCACTGAGGATGGCTGCTGTCTCTTGGGGAGCAGCAGCCCCGATGAAAGCACCTGCCCCATGCTCCAGATCTCTCACTTGTGTGCATGTGATACCATTTGATTTTTCCCTTTTTGCTTTTAGGTTGAATGTAACTCGCGGCTGGACCCTACCAACACTACACTCCTGAAGGTACCCAGCAGCTCCAGGGGCCTGCCACAGGCTGCCTTAGGGATACTGTGTCTCTGCTGAGGGCCCAGCTCTGTGCATTGATCTCCTTCAATGCATCTGGCTTTCACAGAGGTGTCTAGAGAGACAATCTGGGTCAGATGCTCTCCTGAGTGATGTTCCACTCAGCACAGGAGAGGGGGCAGGCTGCTAGGTTCCTGGAGTCTCTGCACTGCACAGCTCTGGCCTTGGCAAAAATTAGGGCTGCCTTGGAACTGCTTGAGCTTACACTGACTGGAAAACAGTTCCCAAGGAAGCACCTGCCAGCTGAGAACTGAAGTGCAGAGGTGTCCCAGCCATGTGCTCTGCATGCCCCTAGTATGCCTCCTATGCCAGGGCCAGCTGGGGTGGCACAGGAGTCACTTTAGACCAGCTGCAAGTCCCTGCCACCTCCACCCATCACCAGGGATTTCTCAGCTGAGCAGACCCACCCTTATCTCTAGGGGACAGAAAGGGCCTGGGTATTAGGGTAGGGAGTCTATCCCTCCGCTGGCAGGAAGGGCCATGGCACATGGCTGGTGAAGGAGTTGCTCTCTGACTCCTAGAATATGGCCCGGGACACCCCTTGTTAATGGAGATGTGCAGCCTGTGAAGACTAGCGAGCCATGCTCCTTGCGCCAGATGGAGACAGTCACGGTGAAGCGCTGCATGCTGGAACCCCCAGTCACCATAGGCCACAGCTCTGTGTTAAAGGTGAGGGGGCAGCCTCTGCTTTTTGGTCAGTGAGGATCGAATGGGCTCCAGCGGGGCTGGCAGTGTTAGCCCAGCCCCTGGCCTGGCCACATGGCATGAGGAAGGGACACTTCAGAGCCCCTCTTTCTTTCTTACAGATGGCAGACTGCGGAGGGCTGCCCCAAGTGGTTCAGGTAAGAACTTGTCTCTGTTCTCTGGTTTGTGTTTTGGCCCCAGCCTTGCACATGTTAACGCCTCGTATTTTGTCTCCTCAGCCTGGGAAGCTGACAGAAGCCTTCAAGTACTTTGTGCAGGGAATGGGCTACAGTAAGTAGCAAACACAGCTTTCTTTGCCGAGTGGGGCTGGTGTGGGGGGCGATGGGTCTATCCTGGGGATCGGCTTTGCCTGTATGTCTACGACAGGCAGTGTCCCGTGGCACAGCCAGCCACGTACCCTCGGGCTCGGCTTAGCCTGGAGAAATAACTGTCGCGCTGACGCATGTCAGCAGATGTGTGTATCGAGATGGTAACCACCCTTAGCAGCTAGCAGACAGCATCTCATCTCTAGGGCTAGTGCATGGCAAAGCCTAGACAGGGTCTGCTGCCTTCAAATGGTAACTGCTCTGCGCTGGGTCCCACAGGCAGCACCTAGGGGAGTGTGGGGCTCCTGCCAGTGGTGCCAGTGAGCTAGCTCCAGAGCAGTGTGTGCTCAGCAGTGCTCTGGACTGAGCTGTGCTCTGGAGCACAGGCACAGCTGTGTGCACTGTCCCTGGGCAGGGGGTACCACTAACTGCCCAGAGCGCAAGTCAGCTCCTGAGACACCTACAGAAATCAGCCCAAATATCTCCGGGAGCCTGGTGAGAGCCTCCTCATGCTTTGGGCCCAGCAGGTGCTTTGCTCTGAGGTGGGGGCATGGGCTGAGGTTATCATCCCTTCCCCCGTTGAACAGTCCAGGAGAAGAGCCTTTTACCTGCCTAAACTGGACAAGTCTCCAGTGCAGGGCCCCAGCACTCTGGGTGTCGGTCACGCTGGCTGTGGTGCTGCCATAGCAGCACTTACTGAGACAAGCCTGTGAGCTGTAAAGGCTGGTGCTCAAGCCCCAGTTGGTGTAGTCACTGACACTGCAGAACTGGCTGCTAAACTAGAGCATCTTTGTGGCAGGACAGGGTGTGTGCCCAGCTACATGAGAGGAGGGCAGCTTTGCCAGCAGCTGGTCAGCATGGTTGGGTGGGGAATGACAGAGATCTCCTGGGCAGCTAGTCTCGCTAGTCCAGTCATCCCTGAGGCCAAGGAGCCAGCACTAACATGCTGGCAGCTGCCAGGGCCCTGGAAGAGTCATTGCCATCTCCAGTATGCCAAAAACATTGGCTGGGCCCACAGTACTTCAGAGCCAGCTGTTGTCCCACAGATATGGATGTCGGAAGACAGATCTTATCCTACATGGCACCTGCTTGACAGGTAAGACTGGTCCCCTAGAGAGAAGGTTGTTGGCTGAGTAGACACGATCCACCAGCAAAAAGAGACGGCAACGTACTGTGATGTCAGAGGTTCCCCGGATCTTACATGGACTAAGAGGAGGCCCTGGGCCTGAGCGTGACCCTTGCTTCCCTGATGGCTGAGCTGCCAATGCTGTCGTCAGGCATCAGAGGGTTAGGGCTCTTTCAGGCAGGGCATGGAGTGCCAGTGGAAGCGAGAGCACCCCTCCTTCAGCCTGTCAGGGCAACATGTCGTCTGACAGGATCCAGGTTGTGGCCCAGCAGAGCCCCGAGCAAGGGCCGTGCTACTGGAGAATGGACGTAGGCCAGGGCAGAACTCACTACCAGCAGGACACTTGTCCCACGTTAAGGAGCAGGGGCCTCCCAAGTGAAAGGAAAGGCTCCTTCCCCTTGTCCAAAGCAGGCTGTGCTGCTCTAGCTGCTGTCCCCATCTCAGACACCGGCATGGAGGGGACACCCTGTGCTCATGGGCACAGCTGCAGGCCTTTGGCAGAGGCCGTGACTGTCAGCTCAGGGGACAACACTCTGATCCCATGGCCCTCATCTTGGTTGGGAGGCTGGTCCGTAAATACTAAACACAATCTCCCATAAGGGGCCCTGCTGTTCTGAAAGCCCAGTGGAGCCACTAAGATCATGGCTTTTCCTGTGGTCTTCAAGGGAATCCGATTTCCTTTCTAATGGGCAGAGAGCTGAGTAACATCTGGGGTGATTTCCTTTCAAAGGGAAGCTCCTAAGAGACTATCAGTGAGGGGTGTGAGCCCAGAGCCCAGGAGCACTGGCTGGCTGCAGACCTAGTGCTGGGGTTCGCTCCAGCAGCACAGTGCGTTCCAGGCTTACTAGGGAATTAACTTGCTCTCTCTCGTGTTCATCTCTTCCCTGTCTCACGTTGTTTCCAGTCCCTTATGTGCAGCTCAGCCACCTGAGCACTGAGTCAGGTACCTGCAAACCCACACCTAGCACGACCAAGGCTGCATACTGAGCTGAATCACTGTCTTCTTTCGGGTGCATTGCTCTGGCTGCTTACAGCATGTCTTGCTGGTGCTCTGGATCCTGGGCCATTCCATTGTACGTTGTGTGCGTGCACTGTGTGTTTTCACCTCTCATTTGTGTTTTGGTGACGGTTGCATGGTTTGCAGCTCTCCGATTATCTGGAGCATAGGCCTCATTTTCAAAAGGTCACATGACCAATCACTACCTAATTTACAAGTTACCATGGCTGCATTTGCAAATGGCCAGTGATACAATGTGCAGTCACTCACCTCAGACCTTTTGAAATCAGGCCATAAACCTCCTGCTTTTGATACATAAAGGCCCGGTTTGGGCCGCTGAGAGTAACAGTTCTGATCCTGTGTGTAGGTTCTTTTCATGCTTACCCAGCGGGGTGCTGGCACAAGCAAGCCCAGTGGTATCAGCTGTAGTTCACTAACTCCATGACCTTGCTCCTTTTGACAGTCCTCTTTCTTTCCTGCAGTGCCAACAGCGAGTATGACTAGACTGATCCGCTCCCGTACCCACTCCTCCTCCAGTGTCGGCTCTGGAGAGAGTGCCCGCAGCCGCCCGCACATCAGCAACCAAGGGGAGGGGACTGCTGAGCCCCCAGAAGCAGCTGATGTCCAAGACACACCTCAAACCATGGAAGTATCCTGCTAAGAGGAGCTTTCTGGATCCAGACAACTTCATCCTCCCCCACTGACCTCACCCAGAATCTAGCATTTCATCCAGCAAAACCACAGTTTTCTCTAACCTGTGCATGCCCATCCAAGCCGCTGCCTCCTTGATAGTCTGTGCTTGGTGCTCCTTTGGTCCTTTTTGTATGTTTCTGGGAACAGAACCACTTAAATAGTCATTAACATTCCACAGGCCAAGTGAATCCAGTCGCTGTACATGCTAGTGCCCCCTCCTTCCTGTGCTTTCTGTGCTGTGTATCGATCCGATGACAGCCGTTGTTTCCCTCTTTAATTTAAATCTGATGTCTGTGGCTTTGTGAGGATAGAATTGCTTCCTAGTTGTGCTTCTGCTAAAGGACATTAGGATTTTTGTGATGCAGTTCTTAGGGCATTTTGGATGTGAAGGGAAGCGAGCCCACAATGGTGCAAAACTCCAGGCACGGGAGAAGAGTCTTATACCACACGGTGTGCTGAGCATGGCAAAGCATCCTGGCACTCCTCAGGCTGGTGGGGTTCAAAGCACTCCTGGGGGATGGGACAGTCATAACTATTGTCTTGGTCTCATGTCTTCAGAATGAGCAGAGCTATCTCTTACCTGAACATCTTGAAAGGGCAAAGCAATTAATGAGTTAATTCTCACTAATTAAAATGCACTATTCAGTAGAGTACAAGGGATTACGCTGCTCTACAGCTGTACGAGCATGGCTTTGTCGACCCACAGGGACCCTCCAGAGCAGTTTGCAGGCTGGCCAGATGCAGACAGGATCATTTATCACATGTGGTCATGTCTCCTCATAACTGGACTCTTTACTGTGACTTTTGGAGATCTCTTAACACTCAGTACATGGTGAGCAGTGCCCAGCTGCAGACCTGGGATCCAGAAATGGGCCGTGGGGGAGTTTGCTACTCCTGCTGTGCCAGCATCCACTTAGCAGTGCCACACGGCCCAGCTAGATTGCCAGAGCAGGGTATCCCAATTCAATTGTTTCTGCAAAAATGCCAGTGAATCAGACTCCAATCAGAGATGGCCTGTATTCCCACGCCTGGAGCATGTGGCTAAGCAACAGCTAGGGAATGTCACCATGCAGATTCTGTCTTCATTCATTGAATTCACAAGTCTGTTGCTCTTTTTGTATGTGGTGAGTCACAGAGGAGAGCAGGCAAATCAATGACCCTGTCACGCAGCAGGGGAGCTCTTCACTGAGATGAGGGATAAACTGTCAGGTCACTGCCGGTCTCTTGATAAAGTCAAGGTAACGCATCCTCTTTCCGTTGCTGCCCAGTTCTGACTGGTAGGGAACTGGCTCCTCAGAGCTTTCATATTCTGCTCCACTCAGGCAGGGAATGGGACCGGGAGACACTGCCTGAAGGGCACTTTGTACCTATTATTAAATAAAGCTACAAATGAGTCATTGTTATCTGGCTCCATATGTTCCTTCTGCCGTTGTTTATTTAGTCACTAATTGCCATCAGCATGCTGGGTGCCCTATAGAGCATGGAATCCATCAGGAACTGTCCCAGCCACTCACACAGAGCACTGTGCCCGGAGTGTGCCAGCAGGTGGGAGCAGTCTGCTGATAGCTGCCTGCGTCATACTCAGCTAGCTGGGCCGAGTTCATTCCCAGGGCTCAGCCGCTCATCCTTAATCTCACGGCTGTAACTATACTGCAGCATTTTCTTGTCGTAGATCACTAAACACTTCACGTAGGAGGAGCTGTATCGTTATCTTCATAGATGGGGTAGTGAGATTTCCCCCAGGTCACACAACAGCTCAGGGCAGGTTTGGTCACAGACTGCTTATGGTACGCTGATCCCAACGAGTCCTGTCTGAAGCAGCTGGTTGTCCAACAGCGTTGGCTTTGCTGTACAATGCCAGAAGAAACGTGCAGCTCCAAAATAGATATTTGAAGAATAAATACAAAACTGGGAGCAGTCTCTGGGTTGGAATAGACTCTCAGCAAGTTTCTTCCCTAGTAAATAAGGGCTGGTCAATACTAGAAAGCTTTATCGTAAAACCAGTTTAAAAAAACAATACCTAGTATGGATGTAATTATAAGGGTATAAAAGTGGACCAGTGGGTGATAAGACTGAACATTCCTGTGGGGGCAGGACATTTGTGCAGGCTGCAGAGAACTTCTGATATATTTATGGAAAAACAGGTTTGACTCAGTTTCCCCTCTTGTATTGTTCCCTGCTGCATGTGAAGGAATTTATTCCTTTCTTGTTGGAGGGGGAGTCACTCAGCATGATTGAACCATCAGGAGCTAATCTCACTGGTGCAAAGTACTGCCCCTCGGGGAAATTGCACAGCCTAGTTTTGACCAGGCTCAAGAGGCCCAGCAGCCTGAAAGCTGGGTAAAGTGGGCAGCTTACAACTGAGGAGGGGTCACTCAAACATAATGCAAGGACTGATTTGAGCCTGTGACCAAGAGGGACAGAATTGGTTGGAAGGGTTTGGAGGACACGGAGCCCTGCCTGGGGCTCCTCAGAGAAGATGGGTGACCCCTCTAAGACACACACACACACACAAGCTGTTTATTGTTTAATTGTGTTTTCTTTGTAACTGTTTCTTCCTAAATAAATGTGCTGTCCCCACTGCCAGCTGGGCAGTCACGCACCCATAGCCCTTGGGAGGGAGCAACTTGGTAGATGCAGGCCTAAACTCAGACTTACTAAAGGGACCACAATGAAGGGCAGCAGGAGCCGCGACCTGAATCCTGGGTGTGCAGAGAGAAACATGGGTTCCTGCCCCAGAAAGGTGACCACCGAGTGGGGAGGCAGTTACCCTGGAACTGAGACACTGGGCTTCTTGGTACCTGCCGTTGAAGCAGCTGGTACTGGCCCCATCAGATGCTCTGGGATGAGTTTGAGAAGCACCTGTGCTCCAGGGCTGTAGCTAGGCTGCTGCCAGAGTATAAACGGTGTAATTCTTTGGTAGAATCTGCCCCCCACGCACTCAGGCAATGGGACTACTCGGCTGAGGCTGGATGTGTCAGTGACTCATCTGTGTTCTGTCAGTGACCCAAGTCAGCGCTGAAGAGGATCAGCAAGCCACACCTGGCTCCCTCCCAGCCCCATTCACAGCTGCACTCGCTGCTCAAGCCCTTTGTCCTACATGACAGAGGAGCAGAGGGCTTGTCCACGCTGCCTCCCCAGCCAGCCAGCACTTTGCTGCAGAACCCAAATGGGGGCGAGGGCTTCCCTCACAGCAGGGACAGCCTATCCTCCGCCTGGGTTGTCCTGGAGGTTAGTCCATCGATAGTCTGGCCTCACTCTGCTCCCCAGCTGCAAGGCATGAGGCTACCCAGTTTGCACAAAGGCCTAGGCCTGGATAGCAGGGGCAGCTGCAGGGGAGGACAGACCAGTGCTGCCTGCGTTGTCCCCCCTCCCCTGCCCCTTGCCAGCTCTGCCTGGGGCTAGTTCCCTGCAGTTCCAAAAGCAGCAGAATCTGGTAATTATGAGAATCAATGGTTTCAAACCAAACCTTGCAGCAGTGCTAGGAGAGCTGGATTCTGCATTGCCGGGGTGGGGGGGCTGCTCCCGTGGGCGGTGAGGAGTCCTGCCTCCCCCAGCACTGGGCCAGGTGCAGGCTGTACTGTGGTGGTAACAGGAGGGACTGAGCAGGGCACGAAGCAGCCACCACAGGGATCAGGCCCCAAACCCTTTCTAGCGGCTGGTGCTGCAAAGCCTGTGGCTCCCTGCCTGCAGCGCAGCCTGGGCTGTGACCTGACCGATCCACAGCTCTTAGGAAGGGGCGCAGAACTAGCTGTGCAGCTCAGCACCACGGTCTGGGCAGACATCTCCATAACAATGGCAAACGGGCAGGGCCGGGGCTGGCTTGCACCAAACCCCAGCCAGATCCCTCACAACCAGGGCGAGTGAGCCTGAGAAAGTGCCACCTCAGGAGCTGAGGGCTGGAGATGTGCACAGACCCCATCCAAATGCCCCTGTTCATAGGCTGGCTGGCTCAGGGAGCAGGCATGTCTGAGCCAGACACCGGGGTCCCAGGCCCTGTCGGAGCTTGGCTCGTACACAGCACTGTGCTGTGTATATTCTCTCTCCAGCTGCCTGCTCCGATTCAAATCTCTTTCATAATCCTGGAACAGTGGTTCTTCTTTGAGTGATTGCTCATGCACGGTCATCAGAAAGTTTTTCCCCTAGCAGCACCTGTCAAGCTGGCTGTGGAGCCCCCTGGAGTGGCACCTTCATGGCGCTCAATATATGACTCTGCCAACCCAGTGCCTCTTCAGTTACTTCTTACCGCCAGTGACGGTGTTGCAGGCACCGAATGTGCCCAAGGCAAGCAACAGTGGTGGTCCGTGCCCGGAGTGCTTAGTGCCAATAAACACACCGAGGTGGAGAAGCAAGTAAAGTTTATTTGGGATCCCAAAGCGGTGCTGGGAGACTTGGCCTCAAATCCAGCACACCTAATACAAGCAGGTTACCTTTTTTTATATTTTACTTTAGCTAAGTTTGTCCCCTTTTCCCCCTTGTAGCAGTTACATGTTACATTAAGCAGCTACACGAAACAGTCAAACAAAGCTGGCAACTACAAGTTTATCTCGTTAGGCCCACTCCTTTGAATTATTATCTTGTCCTGTTGAGAGGTGTTTTATTTCACTCCCTTGTGGCAGAAGTATGCAGGCCTCATTATTTTTGCTCCGTACCAGTTTGAGCTGCATTACAACTGATAACGGCTGGTGCACCTGGCCTTTCCCATCTGCCAGCCTCTGAGGTCGATTAGAGTTTAAACATGGAAGGACTCTTGCTCACTAGAGGCCTAAAACAGGGAGACTTTATATTCTTATTGCCTTCCACTTTTCTAAATTACCTAGGGTTATGCTTAGTGACACCAACAACAGTCATTGGAACTGTGGCGTCTTGCTCAGCAAGTTCTCCACCTTTACCTCGCTCTTTGTTTTGTCTTTGCCTGGATCCAAGAAACTGGTACACCGCCCTCGACATAAAGGACATGTACTTCCACACAGCAATCATCCAGCACACAGGCGCTTCCTATGCTTCATGGCCAACCACAAGCATTACCAATTCACTGCCCTACCATTCGGCCTCTCAACAGCCCCCCGAGTGTTCACCAAGTGCTGCTTTCCTTGGTCGCCAGCAGGTGCAAATATACCCCTACCTTGATGACTGGCTGCTCAGGGGCTGCACCAGGGCACAGGTGCCATCCCAAATCCATTTGGTCAGGTGCATGTTCGAGCAGCTGTGTCTCCTCCTCAACTTGGGGAAGTTAACCCTGGAACCGACCCAGAGAATAGAATTCAGTGTTAGACTCTGTCCAGGTGCGAGCCCTTCTGCCGGACTCCCAATTCCAAGCCATCATGGACATCATTCAAAGCCTTCAGCAGTTCCCAGCCACAACAGCAAGGGGGTGCCTGAGTCTCCTCGGGTACAAGGCTTCTTGCATGTACGTGACCCATCACTCCAGGCTGCAGATCAGATCGTTGCAGGCATGGCTCACCTCGGCCTACCACCCAGGGCGCAACAGCTTGAATTCAGTGATCATGCTACCAGGGCAGGTCCTTATGTTCCTTCGCTGGTGGCTCAACTCTCAAGTGGTATGCAGAGGAGTCCCCTTCCATAATCCTCAGCTTTCCTTGTCCCTGGTTATGGACGCATCGGCTCTGGGATGAGTGGCTTCCAGACACAGGGTCTCTGGTCACAGGCCGAGCTTTCACAGAATATCAGGGTTGGAAGGGACCTCAGGAGGTCATCTAGTCCAACCCCATGCTCAAAGCGGGACCAATCCCCAGATAGATTTTTACCCTAGATCCCTATATGGACCCCTCAAGGAATGAACTCACAACCCTAGGTTTAGCAGGCCAATGCTCAAAACACTGAGCTATCCCTCCCCCCTTTCCCTACATATCAACGTCAAGGAGCTGAGGGCAGTGCACTTAGCTTGCCAGGCCTTACAGGCCTGACTACAAGGCCAGTGTGTAGCAATTCTAATGGACAACACCACCACCATGTTTTACATCAACAAGCAAGAGAGAGTCCATTCCTCTCCCCTATGCTGGGAGACCCTCCAGCTGTGGGAGTTCTGCACAGCACACTCCATTCATCTGAAAGCATCCTTTCTACCAGGAGTTCAGAACACGCTGGCGGACCACCTTCCACACACACGAGTGGCCCATCTCACTGAATGTCATACACCTCATTTTCCAAAGGTGGGGGTTTCCCCCAGATCAACCTGTTTGCCATCTGACACAACATGAAGTGCCCATGGACGCATTCCTGCTACCCTGGAGAGATCGCCTGCTCTATGCCTTTCCCCTGTTCCCTCTCGTGAACAGGGTCCTGCTCAAGGTCCGCAGGGAGGGAGCAAAGGTAATTCTGATAGCCCCAGCATGGCCTTAACAACACTGATAGACTACACTACTGGAGCTGTCGGTGGACGCATCGGTCCCGTTTTCTCTCCTCCTTGATTACTCACTCGGGACCATGATCACCTCCATCACCACAACCTACAGTCCCTCCATCTCACGGCTTGGAAGCTTCTTGGCTGAAACCCATGGAACTTCTCGTCTCAGAACAAGTAAGGTCCTCCTCGGCAGCAGGAAGCCCTCCACCACAGCCACGTATCTGATAAAGTGGAAGAGATTTTCATGTTGGTGTTGGTGTGACCAGCATCGTACACGCCCCCTCCAGGCACTGGTACCTCTCATCTTGGAGTACCTCCTACACCTGAAACAACAATGCCTGGAAGTGTCCTCCATAAGGGCACACCTGGCTGATATCTCGGCCTTCCACCCAGGAGCATCTGGTTGATCCGTCTTCGCCAACCCTATGGTTAGCCGCTTCCTTAAAAGTTTAGAACGTCTACATCCCCAGATCCGGCAGCCTGTCCCTGTATGAGACCTTAACCTGGTCCTTTCCAGGCTCATGGGGCCCCCATTCGAACCACTGGCAATTTGCTCCCTTCTATACCTGTCATGGAAGGTAGTGTTTCTGGTCACCATTATGTCTGCGAGAAGGGTGTCTGAACTAAAGGCCCTCACCTCTGACCCACCTTACGTGGTTTTCCACAAGGATAAGGTGCAATTCAGGCCACATATGGCCTTTCTCCCCAAGGTGGTGTTGCACTTCCACACCAGTCAGGATATTTTCCTACCTGTCTTTTACTCTAAGCCTCATGCCAGTACCAGGGAACAGCGGCTCCACTACCTTGATGTTCGCAGCGCACTAACTTTCTACATCGAGCACACTAAACCCTTCAGAAAATCAAACCTGCTGCAATCGGTGTTCTCTTAACTCCAGCCCCACCAGGTTGGTAAAGCTTATGAGTCACCTAATTGGAATCGATATGAGCAATCACTCGAAGAAGAAAAAATGGTTACCCCTCATAACTGTTGTTCTTTGAAATGTGTTGCTCGCATCTATTCCAAACCCACCACCTTCCCCTCTGTCGGAATAGCTGGCAAGAAGGAACTGAGGGGGCACCGGGTTGGCAGGGTCATATATTGAGTACCATGAAGGCGCCACTCCAGGGGGCTCCACAGCCGACCCGATGATGCTGTTAGGGGAAAAACTTTCCAATGACTGTGCACGCGGTGCATGTACACCTAATTGGAATGGACAGGAGCAACACCTCTTGAAGAACAACAGTTACGAAAGGTGAATAACCTTTTTTTTTTTTTCCAACCTGTGGTCAGTCGACCCCTGGTGGTCTGCAGACTATGTCTAATATTTCCAAAGGGCTCTGCACCTCCATTCAAAAATGTTTAGGAGTCTGAATATGAAAAAAAGGTTGAAAACCACTGCACTAGAAGACAGGGACGCCCAATGGAACTGGCAGGCAACATGTGAAAGGAAATCTGTTTCAGCACACCATATAACCAGCCTGTGGAAATCATTGCTACAAGGGCAATAGCAGGAGACAGCAAGGACTGGACGTTTATATGGATAAGGAGAGCAGCCACAGACACTGCACCAGAGGTATAGCAGCTCCAGGGCACACGCTGACCTCCCATAGGGTTAGAAGAAGTTTCCCCTATGGGCTGGGTATTCCATTATTGCCCACCACATTATTGCACATTTCCCTATAGCATCTGGCTTAGTCATTGTTGTCCAAAGGATACTGAACTAAATGGACTGTTGGCCTTGCTTGGTCTGGGATTCCCTATGCTCCTGGGATGCCTCCTTATGCCCCCAGGGGCACCATCCTGGAGCTGCAGCGGCACAGGAGCCAGCAAACAGAGCTGTAAATGAGAGTTTCAGTGGGAGTCCTGTTGGAGGAGAAGGTTTTTGTATTTTGTAGTTGTATGTATGGAGGCTGGTAGGGGCAGTGTGCTGGGAGAGAAGCTGAGCCCTGATTAGGAGGCGAGGCATCTCTGCTTAGGGATCCTATAAAGGTAGCCAGCCAGTCAAGCAGTGACACAGACAGCTGCAGCGGCACAGAAGCCAGCAAACAGAGCTGTAAACAGGGGAGTTTGAGTGGGAGTTTGCAAGGGGAGTTTGCGAGGGAGACTAAGGGTATGTCTATACTGCACGATTATTTCGAATTAGCTTAAACCGATATTACAAAACAGATCTAATAAAATCGGTTTAGCGCGTCCACAGTGGGATCCCGAAATCGATCGTTTGCGTCCATGGTCCAAAGCTACCATCGATTTCAGGAGCGGTGCACTGTGGG